>NW_006799972.1:2671793-2717620 GCF_000485575.1 Poecilia formosa
ATCCGTTGTTAACATGTTGTAACCTGTTTTTCCGAGCCGCCTTTAAACGCAACATGAGCGTTACGACGCTTGCGCTGGGTTTCCACCTGTGAAGGAGACCTGCTGCTGCTGGGCGGAGCTACGTAGGTTTGTGTTAGAATCACGGCAGCAAACCAGCAAAACGCAAAGAACTTTTCACAGTTTTTCCCTTCAAACTAACCGACTGAGTTGAGTGAAGCTGTTGGATGCAGGTAATGTTAGCTAAAATATGACTAGCTAATATCAATACAGAACCTTAAGCTAAACAAGTACCTTGTAGGCTACCGATGTTGGTGTCTATTTTCAGCTACGTACATTCATTTTGCCCCCAAAAAAAGTCGATGCCTGAAGACTGCCTGAATCCATTTATCAGGATCACATTTAGATTTCAATGCATTCACACTGTGTCACCCAGCAGCATATTTGTCTAGTTGAATGGCCTCTCTTCCTTTGGTGCCCATACCTGATATAAATTTTTGTATGCGAGTTGCTAAATCTCTGGAAAAGCTGCGGAAACATTTTGATTACAGAAATGAAACGGAACAGTGGAGAAAAAAACTGGCGAATTGCAACGAATGTCATCATCGCAATCTTTATATAAAATGTTGTAATTGTGCATTTTTTTCCAAATCTTGTGCAGCAACACTTTTAAATGCATTTCCCTCATGATTGTGTGCATGCTGAGAAGGACTTCTCTTGCTTTAGGCTCTCTCACTGGCTACATGCCCCTAGTCTGTCATCTAACATCATAGGATTGCAGTACCCATCACACACACTCCTTCATAATGGATTTAATGAGGGGTGGGCTGTGGATGTCACACACGTACACATAAGCTGTGCATCAACATCCAGCGCTGTCTTTTCATGGTTCCTGTGTGGTGATGGAGCTTAGCTGACAGATACTGCTGCCTCCTGGAAAAGATGGAAGACCCAGGGATGTTGCTTCTTTGGGAGAGGGAGGCAGACAGGTTAATGAAAGTAAAAGCTGCACTGTCACATGAAGAGACTGACTGACGTTCTTTTTCTTTCCTTTTTTTTTCTTGTAATCCTCGTATCCCAGGATGGATGACCCGTTCTGCCTCTCTGCTTTAAGGTCACCTTTCTATCCACTGCCAGCAGGGGGAGCTTTACCCCCCCTCCATCCTTCTGCTGTTCACATGCACCTACCAGGCGTCCGCTACCCTGGAGATTTTGCACACCCTTCATTATCAGCACTGCAGTCTGAGAGGTAAAGTCCCCCTTGGTAAATGCATAGAGCATATCTCAGCAGTGTGTCGCAATTACGTGTTGTCTTCTAATTTTGCTGACATTGTTTTGTTTCCTTGTGCAATTTGTTTTTCCAGACTCCAGCTGGAAGATGAGCTGCGACAGCGAGAGAGGGAACGCGAACGAGAGCGCGAACGTGAAAAAGAAAGGGAGCGCGAGGCCGAGCGGGAGAAGGAGCGCGAGAGGGAACGCGAGCGCGAACGGGAACGGGAGAAGGAGCTCGAGAGGGAGAGGGAGCGCGAACGGGAACGGGAGCGCGAACGGGAACGGGAGCGCGAGAAGGAAAAGGAGAGGGAGAAGGAGCTGGAGAGGCAGAAGGAGAGAGCTCTGAGGGAGAAGGAGCTGCAGGCGTCCAAGGCCATGGAGAACCACTATCTGGCGGAGCTCCACTCCATGAGAGGACAGGAGGAACGAAGCAAGCCTGAGAGGCTGACCCCTAACCGGGCTGGTATGTGTCCATGCTCCCCTTGTCGCCTCCAAGAGCTGCAGTCATGTTGCTTATAAACACTGAAACAGCTTAGATCAAACTTATGCTCAATATTTTCTGAAAACAAATGGATATGCTGACCTCTGGACTGTTACTCAGACAAAACCAGTTCACAGATGGGCTTATCGTTTACAGTGAGGAAGAAGATTTAAAAAAAAAAAGTATTTTAACAAATTCTTATTTTGTATGGATTTATTACTGAATAGTCAGGATCTCACAAGCAAAAAATATAGTTTTAAAAACAAAACACATTGAGTAGGCCACTTCATACATCAGTTAAAATATGGAACGTAACACTAGGACTGTACTAAATCACAGTTTGAGTGAAGCATTTATTGTTGCTCTCATGGTAGAAGCAGATGTTTTTCTTTTTTTTTGCTGCAAAATGGAAGTTGTTTCTCTCGCCATGTCCTCTGGATGACAGATTTTAGAAAAGTCCTCACCTAAGCACAATCAGCTTGTCTTACTTAATGTTTTACCATTGGGTATATATGATCACATCACCTTGTACCTTACCATGTAGGTTTGCTGGAATGAATCAGATTCATTTACAATGAATTTGGATTCATGGAGCTTGATATAAATTGGATTTATTTGTTTTCAGATTACATTTGTAATTTAGTTCTACATAAATTAAACTGAGTTGTAGGGAGTTGAACTAAGGAGTAAAAATAGTTGGAACAATTGCACCGTCTGTTTTGGGTTATTCTCACTAGATGACTCATTTCAGTTAAATACCTATTTTTATCTGGTGCACAAAATAAAATTGCTTATTTTAATGTTGCTTAAGCACACATAGTTTCCTCAAATTAGTGAGAACAAATATGTAACCCACAAGTCTTTAAAGTGGCCTGTTGATTATATTGATTTTGCTTCAGCAGTTTTAATCTTTATTTTAATTTTACATGTGTTGCAAAAAAACAAGACACATCAACTATGCAAATGAGATGCATGCTGAAGTGACAAGCTAGCAAAATATGATAAAATATATTGTTCACTAATGATAAAAGATCATGACAGTGTAGCATTCACCTGATATTATGAGCAAAGCACACTTTATTAAGAAATAACACCTTACTTTATTAATTGAACTGAGAGATTAAGTAGTTGCTATTTGTATATATTTACATTTTCATATAAATGTATAAAAATGATTCTTGCTGTCCTTGCTGCAGAGAAAGCCAAAGAGCCTGCTCTTCCAGCTCCCAAACCAGTACCGCCTGGAATCCACCCATCAATGGTCCAACCTCATCATCACGTTTCCAGTCTGATCTCCAACCATGCCCTCTACATGGGCTCTGGCGCTGTGGGCACGGGTCTCGCCGCCTCATTGATCACGCAGAGGGCCAACGAGGAGGAGAGATGGTTGGCACGGCAACGCAGGCTGAGGCAAGAGAAAGAGGATCGCCAGTCCCAGGTGTCTGAATTCCGCCAGCAGGTTCTGGAGCAGCATCTGGACCTGAGTCGGCCCGCTGACGTACCGGATCACAGGACAGACGCTCACAGGTGAGCTAACACTCTCAAGCCGTGTGCCGTGGCAGTGCTTTCGGTGATTGCACAATTGTTTTTTTTTTTTTCTCTTATCTGATGAAAACAAAGCATTCTGGGATCTGTTGCAACAAAACGCACAAATAGTGAGATTTTTGTTCACTTCTGTTAGCCTGTCGGGACAGTGATCGCTGTGTTCTGCAGTTCTAAATCCAGGCTGGCATTGAGTTTGGCTTAGGCAGTTCCAGGAAAAAGATGAACCATTTCTGGAACATGGCATCTGCTCTACTTCCCTTTAGACTTTCTTCTAGTGTTGCAACGAAGAAAAGACTACTACGCATAGGAGCTGATGACGATAGTAATGTTGAATCCTTATGACTCCTGTTTATGAGCAGGAATTGATAAGGGTTTCAAACATGCAGGGAGTCAGACTACTTGGACACACACAAAGGCCTAATCCTCTCAACCATACACAGGATTAGCCTGGTACCTACCTCTCATTGTGAGGGTGGCTGTGTTTGTGTTGCTCGTGATTCAGAGGTAAGGGTTGTGGTTAATGGCAGGTCTGGAGACACACACACACACACACACACACACACGTTTGTGTTGCTATCTTTGTGGGGACTTTCCATTGACTTCCATTCATTTCTACACCCTAAACCTTACCTTTACCCTTTTCCTAACCCTATCCATCACATACCTAACCCTAACCCTAACCAAAACTCAATTCATACCTTAGTCCTAACTCTGACCCCTGACCCAAAAACAGGGTTTCCCCTTGTGGGGACCAGGCTCCGGTCCCCACAAGGGAGCATTTGGTCCCCACAACGTAGTATATGTCAGGAAAATCGTCCCCACAAGGTATTACAAACAAACACGCGCGCACTATCAGTAACCCTTCAGTGTAATCACATAATCACAGCTCAAAGGCTGCAGATTGCAGATAAGACGCAGTTTGCTTATTCACATACACCCAAACAGCATGTATAGATAATTAAACTAGTCATGCAGTGTGTGTAATACTTCCACATTTTCATTTGAAAATATATTTGGGAAAGAAATGTCCATCAGCCAAGTGTTCTTCCTTCTTGCCAGTTACCATTAATTTAACAACTCTATAGCAGTTTTTAGAACTGTTATAATTTGTTTGTTGTTTTATAAAATTAATTTGTTTTACCATTCATGTGTTGATGTTTTCTTTTCTGGCACCTCATCAGGAGGACTTTTCCACTGGCCTCTTCTTTCATACACAGCTCTGCTGTGCATGCCTCACTACAAAGGCCTAACAGATAAAAAAAAAACGGCCTGTGTGTTGGGAGGAAAGTGTGTGCCTTGGCCACATCCTTTCTCTGCTCAGGGCTACTCTGTCTGGGTTTGATAACGCTGCAGTGCAGACACACTGACAGGGCTGAGAGGAAGCAGGCACAGCACATGGGCTCTGCTGTGTGTCTCTGTTCTGTGTGTTTGATAGGAAATACTTTTTTGGGGGGGGAGAGAAATTGTGTTTTATTTATGCATTTGACGTTTAAAATTTCCTGCCTGCAGGTCCATGCAAAACCACCATGAGCCAGGAAGCAGAGAACATCACCCCCACTTAGGCGCCCCTCCACCTCTCATCTCGCCCAAACCTCCACAGCCCCCACGTGAACACCACCCGCCACCACCAACCACCCTGTGGAACCCCGCCTCTCTCATAGAAACTGCCTCAGAATCCAGACGGAGCCACGAGCCCTCAGGGATGGGCCACTTTGAGCTCAGTCGGGGCCCCCAGGGGCCCTCTAAATATGAAGACGGAACTCGAAGGAGAGACATGGCGGTGATTGAGAAATACCCACCTCACAGAACTCCTCTAGTGCTCTCTGAGCACGGAACCTTCCTTGCCGATCTGGAGAAATCCACCCAGTCCTTCCTCAGCCAGCAGAGGGCGTCCATGTCTTTGCCAAGTCAGTACGAAATGGAGGGAAGCTTAAAAATCCATGCTGGACTGAAGAACCTGCAGGGACATCCAGTGCACAGCAGGCATGGACAAAGTCTCGGAATGACAGCAGGAGCTGGGATCGGACCACTAACATCGCAGGGGCCGGGCCCAGACATGGCGCTGATCTATGATGAGTTCCTGCAGCAGCACCGAAAGCCTGTCAGTAAGCTGGACCTGGAGGAGAAGAGGAGAAGGGAGGCCAGAGAGAAAGGTATTCATGAAAGGAATACTTCCTGCTTGGAAGTAGAAGAGACTGGGATAAGATGAGCCATTTTTCATATTTAGGATCACTACATCAAGGCAGCCTTAGTTTGATCGCTAACTTATTTATATTGTGCATCCCTTCGAGCTATCAGAATGAATGTACAGATGTCCGTTTCGATAACATAGCATGTCCAATAAAGTTATCTCATGGAACAGCATAAACACACACACTCATCCTCCCATCAACTCAAGCCCACCAATCATGCATCTCCTCCTACCATAAATAAGTCTGTCTTTCCACTCCTGCGCATTTTATTTGTTATACACAATTCATCGGGTTCAATAACTTTTTTGTTCTTGTTGCAAATTACTGATAAGATAAAAACATTTTATTGGGCTTTGGAAGCAAACTTTAACATTTAGAAAGAAAGTGCTAGAACTGAATCCTTGTTCCAGAATTTCTTCCACTGGCTCAACTTACCCCAAAGCCATTTCAACTTTTTCTGCCTACAGCTAAAATGCTACACTTTTATCTTTAGCTTATGACTTCATGTTGTAGTAAGACATGTTTTAAAATATGTATCATATTCTAAACACAATTCTTATGGAACATATGATACACAATGTTTTTAATTTTTTTTGGTAAAGTCTAACAACTTTACCAGTGTGGTTCTTAACTTCACAGACAACTATTTGGTCACATGATCTGTTTTTTTTGTTTGTTTGTTTTTTTAACCATTTCCTAGCAACAAGGGGTCACTCTGCTTACACTTTTGACTCAACTTGCCCCAGTCTCCCCTACGTCACATCTCATAGTCTGACATTTTTACAAGAGGCAGTAAAATATTGTGACACTGTTTCCACAGGTTACTACTATGAGCTGGATGACTCATATGATGAGAGTGATGAGGAGGAGGTGAGAGCCCATCTCAGGAGGGTAGCAGAGCAGCCCCCACTGAAACTAGATGACTCCACAGAGGTAAAATATGCTCTCTACTCTTTAACCTGGCAAACGACAACACAAGTGATCATAGTACAAAACTAAGCACGTTTTACTGATTTGCTTCCATGCAGAAATTAGAGTTTCTGACCATGTACAGCCTGACCACCGTGAGCCGGCGTGATGAGCTCGTGCAGCAAAAGAGAAGGAAAAGGAGGAGAATGCTCAGGGAACGCAGCCCTTCACCTCCTGCTTCACAGTCCAAGCGCACGCCCCCACCCCCTCCCGCTCAGCTCAGCACGCGCTTCACTCCGGAGGAAATGGACCGAGCACCAGAACTGGAGGACAAGAAGCGATTTCTCACCATGTTCAAACTCTCTCATGTCACCGTGCAGGAGAGAAAAGGTCAGTCTGCAGAGGAGGGATACTTATACATCTCTTTTTAGTTACTTTATTATCAAAAATTTCTTCAACAAGTATAAAATAGAATAGCATGATTTTTTTTTTCCATTTGTCCTTCTAAAAATTGTTAGGCAAAAATTTAAAAACAAAATAATGACAAAAACTAAATAAATTTGTGCAATTTATATAAAAAAAAAGTCATCTTAAAATGGTCAAGGTAAACCCAGCCTGTTTTGTTTTCACTGTGCTTTAATATATTTTCTAAAATTGTTATTTTAGAGTTAAAAACACAAGAACAAAAAACTTGACTCAGGTCATTAGCCTGACCCAAAAAAAATCTACATCCATTTCTTTTGTTTCGTCTTGGGCATCTCATTTCAGCAGAACGATGTTCATTTGGATCTTAAAAAGCAGAAGTCAGATGCAGTCTGTTCTGCAGCCTGCTGATGCTTCACTTCAGATGAGCTCTGTTGGGCTTATTTGCACTCCACTCCTATGAACATGCTGACTCGAGCCTCAAAGGAAATTATAAAAGGGTCAAAAAATGATGTCAACTACATATCCCTACGTTATATGCAGCGTGTATTGAGCAGTGTGTGCACTATGACTAACTTTTGCTTTGCCCCAGTTAGATGGGAGGACTTGGCAAAGCGGTTTGCGCACAAACGTTTGAAGAATTACAATTCTCTAAGCCCTTTATTTATCAGCTTTTCTTTATTTGTTCCTCAGCATTCAAATGAAGAATTATCGTCAAAACCTTGCATTTTTTTAAACTGTGTCCAAGATGTCTTTAAAAGCTTAAATGGTTTTGTCAAAGACGGTGTACATGTCTGAACTGGGAGTCCAGGCTGAATCTGTAGATTCGCAGATTAGGCAGACTAACTCTAGTGTATCAGTAACGGTAAATGAACATCACAGACATGAGTAATGTTAAACTGTTTTCTTGTAGACAATGAAAGAGTGGTGGAACTGCTTCAAGCCATTAAAGAAAAAAGTGTGACCTTGGATACAATCAGACATGCACCTCATCCACTGTGCAAGAGTCCTCCAGCACATGTTTCTGGTAAGATGCCTGTCACTGAATAATCACTCACTTTTTCATCACTTAAGTTTTTAAAAGGCTTTTCCTAAACTTTTTTTCTTACATATTTGAATAGCTGTAAATTCATGTACAGTAGTTGTCTCTGAGTGCGGAGCCACAGGAGTGGTAATGTGGATCTTGACCTCATCATGATAACATTTGCTGAAACAATTGCAGATCCAGCATTTACTCAGCACTCCTCTGAATCTGAAGACCACCATAATGTCAGACAGCATAGTCCTCCGTCACATTGCCCAGCATCCCCCAATGGTCATCCAAAACCCGTTGGGGATACCTTACGGCCAAAGGCCCCCCCCTCCCCAGCTGTCTATCCAGATAAGGCCCGGGGGCCCGGCGAGGGACCCGTCCCGAAGAGGAACTCCAGCTTGCTCAACAGCTTGCGGCCGCCACTCCCCCTGCAGGCTAAAGAGGGAGTTCACAGCGTCAATGGCCGCACAAAACCCTGGGACAGCTTCACCCCGGAGGAATTCGCCCAGCAGTTCCATGAATCTGTTCTTCAGTCCACTCAAAAAGCTCTGCAGAAACACAAAGGTAACAATCTTTGTGTGCAAACGTAATTTTAATGCACAATGTCAGTTCAGTAAAAGTCTGAGGCTTAATTACATGTGCAATGGTCACTTTAATCACTGAACACTTAATTGAGCTGGAAGATAAAATATGAACATCTATTTTGTGCAAGAAATCCAATATTTTTAGTACTAAATGTAAGCGATTAGTTGTGCTCTCACTTGCAGCTCAAAACAAAAAGATTTACATGTACAGAAAAGATGTGATGTTGTTTGATGTAAAATAAAAAGAGAAATATGTTTGTAAATCTCTGCATAATTTGTTAGAAATACTGTAAAATTACTGCAACATGAGTTACCCTGTGGTAATAAAGAAAAAAATCTTAATGGAAATTACTCATTAGTTGTATTTTTGTCTCCTGTTTTTTTTTTTTTTTTTTTTTTTCTTATCTTCAGGAGTGGGAGCAAATGTGTCGGATTCATCTCACCTCCAGGAGTCCTTGGTCCACTATAACATTCCCGAGCTTCAGAGCGCCCCTAGCCGTCCGCCTCAGCCACTTTCCCAGCCTCACTCGAATGCACCACCATTTCCCCTGCCCCTTTCCCACTCCCTCTCCCACCCTCAGCCCAATGGACAGCACTTTCCATTGCCCCTCCACAAGGAGGCAGCAGTGATGAGGGAGGACCTGTCTGGTCCAGATGACTCAGAAGAGGAAGATGATGAGGAGGAAGAGGAGGCTCCGGTTCCCAAGTGGCAGGGAATCGAATCTATATTTGAAGCATATCATGAATATGTTGAAGGTAAGCAGCACCATAATATATACAGTGATGACACTGGTGACATAAAATCAATCTGTGTAGATGAACAATTTTCGACTTTTAAAATCAGTCAATTAAATGCCTTTGGTATCGCTAATTAGAGTACATTGTGGTATTTTGTCAGAGACCAGATATAAACTGGTTAAAAGTTATAAATTTAGAGTTCAGCTTACTGTTAATATATCAAAAATTCAAGAAATTAAATAAAAATATATGTTCTGTCAACATATGTTGTTGTAGCATTCCTCTGCCACTAGAGGGAGGTATTTGCTCTTCAGGTGTGTGTAGCTGACACATTCTTATAGGTGGTTTCCTGTCACCTTGAAATAGGAAGACTTGCACCTACAGCTGAACATGGCAAACTTTTCACTGCCCTTAACTTCTAACTGTAACGCCGTTATCTGTTTCTTTCTCCACCTCCTGCTTTATCTGACAGAGCAAACTTTGGAGAGACAAGTATTACAGAGCCAGTGTCGAAGACTAGAAGCTCAGAACTACAACCTCAGTCTGACTGCTGAGCAGCTGTCTCACACTATGGGGGTAAGACACACACACACTCACACACACACACACGCAGAACATTATGATAATACCCGGGGTCTACTGCATACCCCTACTATATTAGCTCAAGTAAACTAATATAGTACAAAATATTAGTTTAGATGTCAGAAAGTACAGAATGGGGGTAAAGATTGGTTATGAAGGGTTACTGACCCAGAGTCATAAGGATGCGAAATACTTTTTTTTACATAAACAAACAGAGAGACCTGAAAAAAAAAAAAAACAATCATTTATTCAGTAATGTCTTAGAGACATGAATGAGTGACTTTCATTTGTTCCTTATCTACATCCTTTGTAACACTTGACTCCTCCTCTGTCGCTCAGGAGCTGATGTCGCAGAGACAGAAGCTGGCAGTGGAGCGGGAGAAGCTACAAGCAGAGCTGGAGCACTTCAGGAAGTGTCTGACACTCCCGCAGACACACTGGCCGAGAGGCAGCCATTACAAAGGATACCCTCCAAGGTGACCCCGACATGCCAACCTGAAGACCCCCCGCTCCCGTCCGCCTCCCCTTCAGACTTAGAGTTTATTTTTTCACGGCCTCATCCTCGTGGCTTTCGTGGAGGGGAATGTGGCTGGCTAGATAGGATTAGTGAATTAAACGGCTTAAGCGAATGAATAAACAGGTGAATGCACAAGAGACAGGACCATTCATTGAAGAACAGTTAGTCTTTGGACTGTTGCTTGCCAGGGACTGCTCCAAAAGCCACTGATGCGTGCCAATGTAGCCAACCCAGAGATCAGAGAGGCAGGAGAACCTGAAGATCAACACACAGTTACAAGCAAATGCCTGCTAGTCACATTCTTTAGCTCCTGCTGCTCTGCTGTTTAGTTCCTGCATCCCTCACCACCACAGCCACACAGACAATCCTGCCAATGAAGGAGCAGCTTGCCCCCCTTTGCCCCTCGAGGGGTTTCATCACAAGACTTGAAAGCTCCAAATCTCCAAACGAAGGCTTCCGGCCAGTTGGGACAGATTTTTACCACAGCGGCCACATGAGCTTTTGAACTGGAAATGCACTTAAGAATAAAAGCTGAAGAACTACCTGTTGGTACTGTGTTACAACAAAGAACTATTCAAATTAGGGAAAACCTTAGAAAATGTACATTTTTTTGAAAAGAATTACGGAAATGTTTTATTTCAAAATAGAAAGTTTGAAAATAAGAATTTTAAAGGGTGCTTCAGCCTTGTATTGTACATAATATGAAGACTTAAATGAATTTTGTATGTTTTTATTACTTTAATCATTGTTCTTTTAAAAGAAAAGCCTGCCATTTTTATATGTTTATGCTTTTTTTTGGGGGGGGTGGAAGGGGGTTAAAAAAAGCCTTGCTTTTAGTGTTTGTTTTGTTTTGTTGTTGTTTTTTCTTTTCTTTTTTTTTTTTTTTGCTGCTGCTGGCCAGAAAAAGCTCACTCTGAGATGTTTCACAGATGGAGTGAAAGCAGGACGCGCTCCTGTGTTCTTCCTGTCCGGACTCAGAGCAGCTGAGACCCAGCCACAGCCCCACCTCATCTGGCCTCTGAGCTCAGCAAAGCTGGCTCAGGGACCCAGAGACACGCCGCCCCCATGCTGCACAGCAACATGCCCGTGTTTCCCCCTCCTCCTCTGCTATGCTTCACTGCTGCTGGCATGACTAGTTAATCATATCTTCACCCATAAATCAGACTTAACAATGATGTACAGGTGCATCTCAACACTTTAAAAATATCCTGGAGAATTTAATTTAATTCAGTTATTCAATTCACAAAGGCAAAGTCATATTTTAGAGATTATTACATGTAGAGTGATCTATTTCAAGGAAATATTTTTGGTTAATGTTGATTATGGTTTCCAGCTAATTAAAAAAAAACTTTAAAAACAGACATTAAAAAAAACTTTTATTCTACAGTACAGCATCTGCACTCGAAACTTGGTCAGGGCTCCTTTTGCGTGAATCACTGTGTCTGGGCAGCGTGACATGGAGTCTCTGGTTCTGATGAGGTGTTCAGGTTTGCTTTGATAGGCGCCGTCAGCTGGTGTGAATTGTTGAGTCTCCCATCTTCCTCTTGACAATACTTCAAATATTCCCTGTCGGATGACAGTTTGCTGCTCATTGAATCACAGTAGTAGTCCTTAGTTAGATAAAGGTACTTTACTCAGTGTAGGTAGTCCTGCTGGAAGATGAAATCAGCATCTCCATAAAGCTAAACATAAAGTGCTCTAAAATGTTATGGTAGATGCTGACATGGAAAAAAAAACAAAGACCAACAGGGGCAGATGCCATAGCACCCCAAATCATCACTGGGGTGCCATTACTATTCTTGCTAGCTTTTTAAATGAATTACAGAAAAAAACTCTTCAGTGGTGGTCTAATTTTTTTTGAGATGCACCTTTACAGTTTATATATAAAGAGTCTCATAAGCAGCCAGCAGATGAAACTGCTTCTTAATACTTTAGGTATTGACTCGTTTAGTTTTTAAGACCGCTTTGAAGCCACTTCAATAATTACACCTTACAAAATTAAGCCCTTATCAAACAGCCATTAAAGGACACGGTGCCAAAAAAAAAAATACATTTGAAGGATTTTACAATCTTGACTTTGATTAAAGTTGTAATTGGAGAGCCAAACTTTCCATCAAGAATCTTCCATTTCTCTTGACCTTTTTTTTTTTTTTTTGAAGGATCCCAATGTTGCCCAACGCTGTCATCATGTTCTAAATATCAGCCACAAAATCACACATGTAATTAAGCTGGACCTGATTACAAAGGTTTTTTGTTTTTTCTTTTTACATTGCATATATGTTTACAACCTCTCCTCTGCCCTGAAATCTGACCAGTAGTTCACCGACTACTTTCACCATCAGAATCATTCAGCCTGAGTTTCAGGGCTGAATGTGCCATCTGAAACCCTGGAGGCCATCACTGACATGACTGTCGTTTTTAAGGTGTTGATGTAAAAACATATGAAGCCTTTCAAAAAAAAACAAAAACAGGAGAAATAATTTTAGATGTACTAAAAGGGGATTTTTGACTAAGACTGAAGCACAATTATGCCACACGAACCCTACATCACTTCCAAGTGCCTCAGTAATTTGGGAGCATGTGAATGAGTTGCGGTCCACACGTTGGAACATTAGCAATCAGGGACTTCACATCCAAGTGTCTGCAGTACGTCACACCTTCAAAATAAGTCTTAGAGATCACATTAAATAAATTTATCCGATCACAAATGACTTCATTCAAAACTGATTGTTTTTTTTGTTTTTGTTTTTTTTTTTAATGAGCAAGGCCTAAACTAGATGAGAATTTAAAAGTGCAGTCTATTACTTTTCCACAGCAGCAAAGAGCCGCCCGTGCAGCCTATCAGCAAATGAGGACGCATGCAAGCTGAGGTAAGCTGCCAATTATCTGGGGAGGAAGGTGCAGTAAGATGAGGCTTACTCAGCCTCCCTGGGTCTCCATCTCCAACCCACGCACACCCATGCAATAGCCCTGTTACTCAGTGGAGGATGTCTAGATGCTGTGAAATCCAGTTTTTTTTTTCTTTCTTTTGTTTTTTTTTAATTATTATTATTAATGTACTTGTTTAAATTCATCGTAATGTAATATATTCTTTGTTGAATGTAGTAATTAGGTATTTATGAATATATGGCTGTGATTTCTGACAAAAAAGAAAATAAAATACTTCAAAAATGTCAAACATTAAAATGCGTCATTGTTTGTCTTGGGTGGGAATTCCCCGAGGAACGGAAAACTGAACGGATTCCCAGATCCTAGTATGGAAACTTTATGCTTACGAAACTCTGGTAAGAGATTTCTCTTACAGCTTTTAAATTATTTGCCCCACCTTAAAATCATTTAAATGTCACGCAAAGCCTGAGCAAAAGAATATGAAAAAGCAATTTTCAAAGGAGTTCATTGACATGGTCATGGTCTTCATAGTCATATCTATTATGGCAAGTCAGCCCAGCCATGAAGCAGGAAAACTGACCCGGACCATCGTTCTACCACCACCATGTTTGACTGATACGGTATGGCTGAAACGCTGTTAGTTCCTTGCCAGATGTCCCGTGGCCCACATCTTCCACAGAGCTCCACTTTTGTCTGAACAGACCACAGAATATTTTCCCCAAAGTCACAGGAATCAAGATTGTCCGCAGAGGCTTTGACCTTAGGTCTTTCCCATGGATGCCGGTCTCTTTGATAATGTTAAATCATGACCAGAGGCCATCACTGGTTCACAGGAATCCCGATGGCGTGTAAAATTTTGCATCAATAACATTGATTTTCCTTAGATCACAGCATGATGCGTTTCTTTTTCAGATCTTTTAGCCTACTTTCAGTTGTCAGACTTGTTCTGTTTAAGTGATTCATTCTACAGGTCTGACAAACTGAAGCACTTCCTCAGTTTGTCAGACGACAAACACTTTCACACTACTGTAGATGTTACATCAGTTACTGAGGAAGTGAACTGCTAAAGCACTCAAACAGCACAGAAAACTACTCAACTTACACACAAGCGCATTTATTTTGTAACATGGTAAAAAACGTACATTCAGAAACCAAAGCATGTGAATTTCCACTATTAATCACAGTCAATCCATATGAAACGCATGCTTTCCATAAATTCAAATCTTCTTCACAAGTGAAGTGCGATTCCTTAAAATGAAATGAAAGAGTTCAGAGGTTGAAGTCCAGTCTTCTAAAAAATTCTGAAAACATCCAAAAGGCCTTGGTATTTTGGATCAGTAGTCTCCAAACTGGCCCTTAGTGGCACCAGGCTGCAGGTTGGAGCGCAGCTTGTACATGCAGTTGAGAGAATCGAGGAGGAACTCTCTTATGGTGTTGATCTCCATCAGAGTCAGGTTGTCCAGCTGCAGAGCAAAGAACAGGATGAAGACACTGATGTAGCACTGTGACACTTGCCAGTCAAATATCCTAATCTAACACAGGTATTTACCATTTGTAAATGTGTAACAGTCACATTTTCGAAGAGAAAATAGTTGTGTTTACAGAAATATTACATGGTTTTGTCAGAAGTTGTACTACAATTTAACTGAGAGGCAGGTTTTTATTCTTTACACAATGTTCAGTTTGTACACCTACATTCCTCCCTCAGTCGGCCAACAGACAATGATAGTTGTTTAAAAAAAATATATACATAAAACGTTTATTGACTTTTTATGTTACACTGGGCCACCTTGAAGTGGCCATTTCTCTCAAGAGTCTGTAGCAAAATCAAAGCAAAACAGGAACCAGCCGAGACACAGGCTAAAGGGATAAAAGGATAATCCGAAATATTCTGCAAGACACTGTGACTATGACTGGTAATCCTGTTAAGTTGGGAAAACAGGTGCTGCGAGCTTAAGTTTGCCTAATGAATGTGGATCACCTGAAGATGAACCTCATCACACTTTTCTGCACTCTCCTTGTCGTTTCATGTCGGGTGACGCTTTAGTTTGTGCTCAGTTCTACACGTGCGTCCGTTCTGCTTGTCGACGAATCCAACAGCGTTGTGGTTTATTCCCACGTTACCTGAGCGTGAGCCTCCTGCTGCCTGATGAAGCTGTCGGCAGACAGACGCAGTTTAGCCACCCGGGTGTCCCAGATGTCTTTGACCAGAGTCCGGATCTCATCGGCTTTAGGGATGTTGTCAGACGCGCTAAAGAAAGACAAAAACCAGCAACGAGAAAGGTCTGGCATCGCCTCGACGAAGAGCAACGCGCGATGCAATGCGGCGTGTTTGTGTGTGTTACTCACTGGTTCAGTAACAGTTTGGTTAGCTCCATGTAATATGGGCTGGGTGCAGGAGTAAAGGCGTCTTCTTTTCTCTCAAGCTCCCGCATCTCCTCTAGTTTCTCTGCATGATGGGAGAAGGTGTTTAGAAGGAAGGAAATCTGCCCTGTTTCACCGCAAAAATGTTTGTTATCCCTTTTTTTTATGCTAATACTGATTTTTCCGCCTTTGTCTTTTCTATGGATCCCCCTTTGCCTTGTGTTTCTGCTTCTATGCATGTTCTGATTTTAAAAATAGGAAAAAAAAAAAAAGTTTCAATAAAAATATTGCAAGCCAGGAAAACCAAAAATAATCCAAATTTGAAAAGATACAGTTTTGTAGTCTATTTTTGTTGTACTTCATAGTCTAATGGAGATTAAAGAAGCTCTGCATTGTGCAGCTGCACCAGTGAAATAATGAAAAGAAACATTGTTCAATACGCAGAGACAAAAACTTTAATTATTTAAGAAAATCCTCCTTTTAGTTTCAGAACCCAAGCTATTATAAATAGGATGTACACTTTATAGAAAATCTACACATTTTTCAGTGAATTAAGAATTGTGAAGGCATTTATTTCGAAACCAATACTGCTAGATTTAAAAAAAAGTTACACCAACAATTTGTTTATAACTAAAACAATAAGCAAATAGCAATATGAAATATTATCTGCTTAAACAAACATACAAAATGCTACAAACACCACAGTATTTTTTATGAAAAGAATATATTTTAGCATTTAATGATGTTAAACATCTTTTTACAGCTTGGCATGATCTTCAGATTGGTAAGAACTGAGATGAATGTTTGTGGTTCGGATCAAATATATTTCTGTTAAAAAAAATGGAAGTCAAAGTCTTGTCAATTGAGTCAATTGACAAAACTTTAAAAAAAAAAATTGCTTGTCATTTTGCTTCTTGTCCAGTCTGAGTTGGAGCCATGCTGTACAAAAGAATTAGCGAAAATGCCAGAGTTTAGATATGCAAGGCTGATTTAAAAGATTTGCAGTTATTGCAGTGAAGGTGGGCAAACAAAGTATAAACTCAAGGGCGCTGAAGATTAATGCACGCCACACTTTTCAGGTTTATGTTTGCAATACGTTTTTAAAAAACAAAACAAAAACAAAAACATGTTTACTTCACAAGTTATGTGTATTCTTTTGGAAAACCTACCGACATCCATCCACTCAGGGGGAAGAATCCTACATTTCTGTCTCTGCTTTAGGTTTAGGGCCAGCCACACGGGGACATCAGCAGAAAGTCCCGGGTTGAAGGGTCCCAAATCGCCCTGAAGACAGAAATGAACGGAAGTTTTCAGGTAAACATCAGAATCAAAACGCAATTTATTGCAACACGTTTTCGCACAATGGAATTTGTCTTGGCGTCTGGCGCAGACATAAAAATGCGCGACATGTAAACAAGTATGAAGTGAAACTAATGTTTTGACGCATCCAAAGATGGAGGTTAAAAATATAATAAACAGTCTACACACATCTGACGCAGTTCTCCTCACGTACTTACCCCGATTAAATAGATCTTGTCCAGGCTGAAATTTGGTATTATTTTCACAAACTCTTTTTCAGCAAGAAATTCAACCTCTGAAGGATCCATAGCAAATCGTTACTGTGTTTTCCGTGACTTTTTCATACCAACACTCTGACTAGAGTTCCCGCGCTTGTGAGCTGTGAAAAGCCTGCACAGGAAACGAGGAGCGGACAACTGCGTCATCACCCGGAAGTACGACACACAAGATGAAGGATGTTTATCGTCGTGCTCTGAAACATATTTTAAACATTTCAGTTATTTGTTATCATGCTTCCTTTGGACAGTTGGATCGGAGTGATTAGAAAAATAAAAATAAATGAATGAATGAATGACCGGCGCCGTGTGATGGTAGCCACAGCTAATAGTCGCTAGATGGCGATGTTTTCAATCTTCCTTCATACTAATTTTATTGGGCCTGAGAGCGATACGTTTTATTCAAGAGCATGTCGTTTCCAAATAAATATATGTATATATACATATTTTTTACAGCTTTTTTATGTATAAAAATTAAAATGAATTCTTACAGCAGGATCTGTAACACTAAACAAAAAGTTCTAGAATATGCTGGCATATTAGAGTAGCTCTGATGTGTTGTTTCTGTAGACTTGAGGCAGTGAACAACAAAAAACACACCATTCTCTCTAACTATGGAAGCTGTGCAGTTTGAAAGATTTTTGCTTGTACTTTTATGCATCAGGTCTTGTTTTTACAACCAGGAGAATCTCAGGAGGATTAAATAATTCAAGTATAACCCCAAATCAAATGAGTTGAAAAAGAGGCTTCATCGATTCACACCAGACTTCTTCAGGTTCATTGCAAGACTGACTGCTCCTGGAGATGCTTCCTGCACACATCATAACCAACCATGAGTCCTTGAAAATTCTTGGGACAGATTTTTTTAAAAATACTTCAAAAAGTATTTTTAAATTTAATGTGTTATATTTCAGGTCACTGATTTCTTCTGATTACGTATTAGGTCGTGTATTATAGCAAAAATACTAATTTGCTGTAAGTACAACTTAAAATAAAATTAATTTCCAGAAACAAAACTTAATAAAAGAAGTAATTGTGCAGAATTATGGGATTAAAAGATACGGACTCAACACAAGTTCCAGGCTCTTGTATAACAAAAAACCTTTCACACAGCATTGCTTATCTGATGTGCACCTGTAGTCATCTTAAAAATGACCAATACAGTTGAGTAAAAGACTGCAAATTTATTACACAAATGGAAAAAAAAAAAAAATCTTCAGCAAGTACCTTGACACTTTAAGAAACCAATTTCATTTTACATTCAGTTCATAAAGGTTCTGTAAAAATGCCAAGTTTTTAAACAAATTTGAAGTTAATTCTGGACAGTTCTATCCAATACAAAGGCAGCTCTATAACGTCAAAATCTTTACCTAATTCCAAAATCTAAGTGATTTAGAAGTCAACTGAAAGAACACACACCTTTAAGCAAGTTGTTCAAACAAGCACCTAGTGAAAAACAAAATCCACACATTCTAATAACCTAATACATTTCAGACATTTAAAAAAAAAGTACAGTAAATTTAAACCTATCTGTAGCCAAAACTAACATCCAAAAACATTGTGGAAAGAGAAAAATAAGGAAATGTGCATGCATGAAGCATTAAAGTAGGTCAGTGTAGGTTTTTAAAGCATCAGGGTACATTTACATGAGTTTTGTTTTAAACCTTAAAAAATAACATTTAGAAGTCATCTCTATAGTTTTTTCTCACACCTTAAATTAGAAATCATTACTAATGCTTTATTAATAAGTTAGAACTGGATTTCAGTATGGCTACTACCTTTTCAATTTACAAAAGTCAAACATTCTAGATCTTTTGCACGTATCTGTAGAAACGATTTCAAAAAACAAAAAATAACGGAAATGTTTCATTTAAGAACAAATAACCTTTATCGCCTCAGCATCACCTTGTGAAGGTGGACCAAGGCCAACTGTGCATGTGTGTGGCGGCTGCACTTGAGAGACTTCAGCCTGAATGATCAGCGCTCCACCAATTCTTTCAGTGCAGGAGGTTTTTAATGTAGCATCATGCGAGCAGAAATGGATGCAAAATTTCACGTGGAACTCCAAAGATTTGCACATGAAAGTCTTAGCAGAGATCCAGGACCGATTTGTTAATGGTAGGGTTGGTCCAGTCATTCCTCAGATCGTCCAAGTGGTTGTCAAAGTCAATCAAGTTCTCGTAGGACCTGCCCACCAGCAGGGCAGACGTGATCTTCTGTGCTTCACTCCAATCCTCAAAAGCATCCCTAGGAAAATATCCACCCAGAAAACTCCTGTGAGTCTACTTCAGTTTTAGTAAAAACAAAAAGTGTTTGTGTGTCTCAGGTACTTACGTTGTGACTTCTCGGACTTTCCATTTGTTTTCATGGTGATCGTGGATAAACACAATGGGCTCAAAGCAGCTCATTGTCAATCTGCTGCTGTCCACCTGCAGAAATGCAATGAAATTATTTGATGTTCTGCATACAATGCCAAGCTAGCTTAAATGATAAAACGTTACCATAACAATAGCGGCTTCACTGAAGTTCTCCGAAATCCTGGCAGCCACTTTTTGAGCAACCTGATTTGGTCTGAACAAAGGAAAAATGATGCACCACCTTAATTTAATGCATTTAGTTTTACTGATAAAGCAGGACTGGGATTTTCATTTAAATCTTTGTACCTTGAATCCTTTGTCTGTTCATTGGCTTGATAATATCCGACAATGATGTAGTTATTTTCTTTACACCAAGTATCAATCTGACATGAACAGAAAGGAAGCAAACAGGTAAGGTCAGAATG
The DNA here is from genome assembly GCF_000485575.1 of Poecilia formosa. Lineage (NCBI taxonomy): Eukaryota > Metazoa > Chordata > Actinopteri > Cyprinodontiformes > Poeciliidae > Poecilia > Poecilia formosa. The sequence goes on from NW_006799972.1 coordinate 2,691,676, forward strand.
ACAGCTGAGATTAGATTATGAACATTTTCAAAAGACAAAGACCAAAAATATTTTCCTTTTACTAAATTCAAAAAGATGAAAACATTTTCACCAAAATGATGGCTTTGTTAAAATTGTATTTTATAGCTGTGGACTTAATTTTAGGAGCTGCAGTGACATTTCTAGGATCTTAAGAATTAATAAAGAAAAAAAAAAACTAGAGTGGGTAAAAATTGGAACTGATTTCAAACAAAAATTAAAATCAATCAGGAAAAAGCTGATTTGTGTATTTGATAAAAACATCATAACCCCAGAAATTTTGACCAACCCATATTTTAACCCCAATATTGTTTTTTTTATTTTCAATATATATTTTATGTAGTCAAAATTGCACAACAGCTCAAAAACCGGTCACATTTTGTTCATTAATTATCTGTGGGATCACAGAAGTGAAAGTTTCATTAATGACAGCACACTACAATCATCTCTCCAAAAATCAAAACACCAATAACAACAAGGATTTATTGTAGAGTCTTGTCACCGACACCTTTTTTGTAAAATCCTCAACATCAAGTCGAAAAAAGAGAAGATGGTGGCAAAGACTGACTCGTATTCATAGAACTGACATGACTTCAACAACTGAGTCACATATGAGCTTTAAATAAAACTAAGCCCATACACTGTACCCCTCTTTTTTCAGAAATACATTACTCCCAACCTGATCTGCCACATAAGCTAACAGCTGCATGTAGAATTTAAATGGTAAAAAAAGAAGAAAAAAAATCTTACCAGTGTCAAAGCTACTTCCAGCATTGGTGCCAGAGCAAGAGTACCGTGGAAAAGAGGAACACAGTCCACGCACAAAACTGGACCACTGTGACCGTCTTTCTTTTTCTCTTTTGTCTTTTCTGCCACCAGCAACCCATTCACAGCACAGTGAGGATATTTGGCAGTGTGTAAAAGCATTTTACAGTACGCCTGACTGGTCAACTGAATAGGCATGTCTGTAAGAAAACAGGTGGACGGACAGTTCCTTTTAAAGTGTCAGAGTTGCTAGTTGCGGCGAAGAGCGACTGCTGCTGCTAGCTATCGTTACCGATCATGCCAGAAAAAAGTAGAAATCTACCTCAGCAGTTTCCTTAATGTCTGAACATAGGGAGTCTGCTACGCATTCAGATTGGTACATATACTCTTTGTAGTTGTTGTTAGTTATAACAGTATCTTCTGTAAAATGAGTAACTCGTGTTCAGTCAGAGAAGCTAATCTTACGTCCACCTTCGTTTCTGTAGCACCGGTGGAGCCGTAAACAAGTGAAACGTTGTCGTAAAGTGCCTACGTTCGAGTCGAGCTCCAGCCTATGTCAGCGGAGGCCTTACGTTCTTCCGGCTAGATATCCAGTTCTTTTCAGACCATCGGCGGACAGGAGCAAGGAACGGTGCAGGTCGTTTATCTGTTATTTATTTACAGCTCTTTGATTGTATGGGAATACAACACAGCTACAGTTTATTTCACAATGTAACGCTACGAATATAATAACATACAGTACCTCCTTCGGAACGGCAGTGTAATTAAGTTACTTTGTAGAGCGACTCTCGGCTAATTTTCCGGTTAGCTACCGTTAGCATTCACAGTTACATTTTGCACAGGTTGAAGATGTGGATGTAGAAAACGTTTCACTGGTCAGACATAAGCTTAACATGATTATTTTTTTCTTGCGTAAGAAATAAATAATACCACAATGTTGTTTTAAATAGAAAGTTTTTGTGATATTTTTTTTCCCGGGGCACTGTGACCTTGTGTTTGTAGCTAACGCTAACTTTAGCTTGTCCTCACAATGAGCGGAACACCTTTTAGTTTGGTCAACCATGTAACTGCTTCCATTTAATTTAAGTGACTTTTATTAGCGATGGCCGTACGCAAATAACAATTATATACCTGATGTATAAATAATTTAATTCAGTATAAAGTATATACCACTTGTCATCTTTTGCCATTTACAGCAAACTTTCTTCTAGTATTTGATGCATATGCAGTTTATCACTGGGTCTGTGAGAAAATAGGCTCCTAAGTTGAAGTATAGAAAGATGTAAAGTTCCACAACTTGTTTTGCATTGTATTGTCCCATTGTTTCCACAGAATGTTGGCATCAAGAGCCCTCAGCCTTATTGGCAAACGAGCCATTTCTGCATCTGTCTGTGTACGTGGAGCACATGGTGAGTCCTGGTGCCAAGATGAAATGAATATTTTCCTTTCCTAGTTGTTGATATAACAATACAAGGAGTTGGTTCCAGTTAAAATTTAACTGCTCAGAAACTTCATTTAAAATGTAACATTCAAAACTAGAGTTTATTGAGCCATAAATGGGATTGTCATCACAGAATGTGGCTACAAAGATTCCTGCGTCCTCTGCATTTCTAACAAATCATCTAATTTCTCATATTACGTTGTCTGTGTGTAGTTTAATATTTATCACTAGGAACCCCTTCACTAGCAGATTATTTTACAGTAGGCGTTCTAATAGTACATGCTGTTGTTGCCAAATCTTTATGATGTAGATGACAATCGTTCACTTAGACTAGGGATCTCCAAATCCAGGCCTCAAGGTTGGATAACCTGAAACTCTTTGGTGTGTCCCTGAATCAAATGGCTGAACTACCTCCTCACTAATGGAGTCAAGTTCTGCTAATGGCATTATTTGACTCAGGTGTTTTGAAGCAGAGACACATGTCAAAACAAGTAGGAGTGTAATCTTAGTCAAAGTGTAAGACTGGCAAAAAGTGAAAACTACGTTGGCTGTTATTGCTGGTATGCAGCTGTTTCATATCCCACTAGTGTGTTTTTAATCAGGAGTATGCAAAAATGTTAGACATCTGATCAGGTTGTTATAGCGGTAGAGATCAAGCAATGAATGTTTTATATTCATGCGGTTTGCAAAGCCTGCTGCATTCAGATAACTGTTAAATATGCCACCAGGGTTTAATAATCCCATTAAACTATAAAGTGAACATCTCCAGCAGTTTAGTTAGGCGTCATCACTTGGTTTCCCTTCTTTGTTTTGAGAGTAGCCTTGCATGAGGTTTGGTACAAATAAATATCTACTTTTATTTTCTCATTTAACATGGAGATACTTTTATGTTTTTCTTGGGGGTTTTTTTCCTAGCTTGTTAAAAATATTTTTGTTTGAAAGTAATTGGTAGACAAATTCTACCATACGTGGCCTGTGATTGAGTTGTAGTACGGTTGCACCTTATATGGAGGGATTCATATAAGAAATTGAAATTAAATTCTTGAAATTCAGATGCAAGAAATTAGCTGTTCTTTTTATCCCCTTTATGTTGTGTTTTGCGGTGGTAGTTATTACTATAAACTGGCCATACAAATAAATTGCATTGTTTGTTGATGTAATTGGCTTTTGTAAGTTGATCTTTACATGCTTTCAGGTAGAAAAAAACATTTAGGTTTTGCTTAGAAAAGTATCTTGGTTCTCCTTTGTTTTGAAACGAGCCAGCAAGGGTTCACAGGAGCAGACATGTCATGTCCATTATGTGTGTTGTTGATGTCAGAAGCTTGTTACTTTTGTATTTAATCTTAGAACACATATTTTGATTTGAACAAAGGTGTTTGGTTTAAAATTTCACATAAGTGTGTATTTTTTTGCAGGCGTTGCTAAGGTGGAGGACTACACTCTCCCCCCCTACTTTGACAGGAGGGAGACCCCTCTTCCTGAAGTGGCTTATGTGCAGCAACTTACCCCAGAACAGAAGTCCCTGAAGGAGAAGGAGAAGGGCTCCTGGGCTGCTCTCAGTAATGAGGAGAAGCTTGCACGTAAGACTTGGTGACACACAGCCTTTCTCTGCAGGTCAAAACCAATTTTAGCATAAGGGAAATATATCTTGCTGTTATTTTTATTTATTTTTTTATGTGAAAGAATAAATTTAGATCTTTGTGTCTTGTCTGTGTTCAGTGTACCGCATCAGCTTCAAAGACAGCTTTGCTGAGATGAACCAGGGATCAGAGGAGTGGAAGTCTGTGGTTGGGGGCCTCATGTTCTTCCTGGGTTTCACTGGTCTGGTTATTCTTTGGCAGAGGAAATATGGTAAATAAGGAAAAAATTATTTTGCAAACGTCATTTTATCAACATCTTAGTTTTCAGAAGAACAAAAATAGCTTTCTTGCAGTCTATTGATTGATTTCATATTTTCTGCTCGTAGTGTACGGACCTGTCCCACATACATTCGAGACTTTGTACAAGGAGCAGGAACTGCAAAGGATGTTGGACATGAGAATCAACCCAGTCGAGGGCTTCTCAGCCAAGTGGGACTACGAGAACAAGCAGTGGAAAAAGTAATGGGTCTCTACAGTTACCTCCTGTGCTTAGATCCAGGCAAATCTAACTTGAGAGATACAAGAATATCTATATTTCTGGTTTTATCATTTGTTCAAAATACTGCAATATGTGCATTGTGGAAGACCACTTCCTCCTAAGGTTCCTGTGTATAATAAAATAAAAACACGTTCAACCTAATAAAACCTCTCCAGTTATTTCTTTGCCTGGTGTCTTTTTTTTCCATAAGGAATCCATAACCTAAGAACAAGGAATACATTATGGTTATCTTAAATATGCTTAGCAGTATATATTTATATAAAACATTTAAATGATTTTTTAAAAATTGAACTAATATTTAGATGGCCATATTAACAGACGTTACTGTTGCAACTGTCATTGCATATGACACGGCTTCATCAAATATACTTTAGGGTTGTTTCACAAGCCGTGGTGATGACTTGATTAAATCAGCTGTTTTGGCACAAAAAGCTAATCAGAATTCCAGATGACAATGTAAAGGTCCAGTGGCTCCGTCGAACACATGACGGCTTTCTGCTGTTTTCTCGGGGGTTTCATATAACATACCCCATGTAGTTGGCACAATAATTCTTGATTGTACCAAATGTGTCAAATTTCAGACCCATCTGTCTTGGAATAAATATCTTTTGTCCATTTCCACAGCTCTTTTTCTGGAGCCATGTTTCCTGTTAAAAATCCATATGCAACAGCTCCATTAGACCTGCAAGCTCTATGCAAGCTCATTTGTGTTATATAGGTTTTCATTTTGGAATTGCAAATCACAGGTTGATTTATTTTTTTTTCCTATAACATTGATTTTGTAATTAGTCCTCCAAACTGACCAATTTGATATTTTTTGTAATTTGCTAAAGCCATTTTCAAATTGAGGGTAATTATAGGAATTCATTACCCCTTCATCCTCTCCAGAAAAAGAGAATATTCTACACAGACTCATCATACAAAAGATTCATAATCCCCTATAGATCTCATCAAACAAGTTCACTTACAGATTTTTAACGGGATGTATCTATCAATGAATCTTTTACGACATTGATATACAATCTAAGCAAATAACTGCATATTTTGCAGAAGGACTGAAAGTCAGTATATATAAACTGAGTCAAAGCATATTTTTGGCTTTTGCAAGAGGTTTGACATTGATTATAAGCTCATTATTGAACGGTAAAACATTATCGCAGATTAAGTCATTATCCATTATAAAATGAACAGATAATTAAATAAAGATAACATGTACTTTTAGATGGTTTCTACAGCCTTCGAATGCATTATTATTTTTCCTTGCGCGTTTGCATTATGCACGTTTTCAAATATATATATTTTTGTGGAACATTAATAACTGTATATTTAATTATTAAGTATTAAGCTGGAATGCCATTATTATTATTTGGAACAACGACAAAAGATTTATTGTAGTTTCTATTATATATTACAACGGCCTGCCATAAGCAGCGTCTGAGTTGACTGCAGCTTGCTGTGATGCCACTTACCGGATGAACAATTGTTTCACGTCAAAACAATCCGGAAGACGGTAAAGCATGACGGAACTGCTGCTCAGCGGAGGCGAGGTCAAGGCGACGGTGATCCCAAATGTCCATAGAAATATAATCTGCTGAACCTGTGGGTTATCATGTGCAATAGGTGTCGGCAATTCTCCGCTTTATGAGCCAGGACTAACACACTCCAGTGTTACTGCAGGTCCATGCTGACATAGCGCAGCTTTTCCAGCTGTCCGAACTGGTGTAGCTCACCGTAAACAGCTCCAGCGACGTCATGGGGAACGGAATGAATAAGGTCAGTTGTGCTTTTGCTTCCCTGCTCAGGAGTCATGCTGTTTGTGGTCCCTCTAACGTAGCTGTGAAAAGCCTTCCTGATCTGTCCAGATAGTCTGACAAGTCTCTGTCAGTCAGACCGAGCTGGTCGTCTGTCGAGTTAGACCTCCAAGGAAATGCAAGTTAGATATGGAGTGGACCTGTCTGGCATTTTGGAGATTCTTTAATGATTTCTAATGCCAATGCTTATATTACCTCTTAACACAAACCATTACTGGAAACTCATTTGTGATCAAAATGCATTTGGTAAATGCTAACTGATTATAGCAAGGCTCAGATTGTTAGGTAGGGGGCGCTGTTGCAGTTACTCTTATAAATCCTTTTGATTAAAAAAAAAGAAGATAAATAATATATCTGCCATAATGATGTGGAAAATACTTAACTCTTTGAAAATATATTCACTTCTTATATATATACACTGCTCAAAAAAATAAAGGGAACACTCAAATAACACATCCTAGATCTGAATGAATGAAATATTCTCATTGAATACTTTGTTCTGTACAAAGTTGAATGTGCTGACAACAAAATCACACAAAAATCATCAATGGAAATCAAATTTATTAACCAATGGAGGCCTGGATTTGGAGCCACACACAAAATTAAAGTGAAATGTTCTCTTTATTTTTTTCTTCACTTTATTCTTCACTGCTGAGAGGGTATTAATGTTTATTAACGTTGGAATTCACCATTTTCTGAGGCAGTGGTGACCGTTGTGGTCCAGAAGCAGCACTATGGTGCCACTCATCACTTTGCCCTGCATGGCCGCTCCAAGCCTTGTATGGCTGTGAGGACATTGCTCAGTTCTTAAGCCTTAAATCCAGCCTTGCCTGACCCGGAACGAGCAGAGTTCTGGTCTCTGAGTTTTAATGGATGAATGAGTGAGTGATTGTAATGCAAGATGTCTGCGTCTGTTGCTTCGCAGGTTGTTGATGGACTGTACCTGGGCAACATAAGAGGTAAGGCAAACACGTTTCAAAATATGCTAACGAGGTTAAGTTTAAGCATAAAGAACAGACAGAACATGTTGGACTTTCAGTCAGCATGTTTGCGTTGGATAACCATTAGCATAGCCTATTTAGGATTGTTTCTTATTGATCGATGCAACACAGAGAGTCTTTCACTGAATCCCTTTTTTTTAAAGTAGTTTTATGTCAGTGTCAGTGGGCACTTTGGAGCGTACTTCCACATTTAAAAGCACTAGTAATCTGTATGCTCTTTGTGGTTAGTAGCACAGAACAAACCGACAGTTAAGCTGCATCAAGCTGACATCTTTTTTTGGCCTCTTTTACAAACTGATTTCTGTTTGTGTTTCAATGGAAGGATAAGTATCACGTAGAACGAGTTGCTGATGAGACCGCAATAAGAATCAGTAATCATGTGAGTGTTATGATAGCTGGTTTGGCCAGACGCTCACCCTCCGCCCAGCTAAGCTGGCATTTGCATTTCCACTAATTTTAGCTCCTCCGCCCGATTGCAGTGGCACCACATCTAAAATTAGTCCGGCTGACGGGATCAAGTGATCAGAGGACTAACTATTGCAATGAACCTGTTCTCAGCTCTGTCTCAATTTGAACCTTTAGCACCGCTGCTCAGAGTTATGTTTATTCCGTGTAAAATATTAACCCAGAAGTATGCATCTTCATTTTTACAACCTTTCATTTACAGTTGTGTTTAGGTTGGAGCTTCACAGTAGTTCTGTTCATTTCAATGGAAAAAAAAAACAAAAACAAAACAAAACAACAACAAAAAGAACAGCAGCTGTGGATGAAGCTGAGTATTGCCAAAAAAGTGAAGATGTTACGTTTGAGATGCAGAACTTTGGCATCAAGGCAAAACACAGTGCCTATCCAAGTGGAAAGCACAAATAGAAAAGTCTATAGTTTGAATGTAAACTGAGGAACTAAAATTATTTACGAGCATTTATCAAGTGAGAAGGTGATTATCTGATTGGGATAGAAATAAAAACACTACAATTCTGGCCACAATCTGATAGACACTGACAATAAAAGCTTGAGTTGTCAGTGTTACAAAAGTGACTATTTTAATCTGGCTGTATTATGGCAGCAGCATTACAGTATCAGCCATCAATGTGTATGCTGACCTAATCAATCCAGCTCTGGAGCAGTTTGTGTACCGAACTTCAGAGCCACCATACACTGATGATCTGGTGTTACAGCAAACGGCAAAATAAGAACAAAAACCCACATTGAGTAATTACAGAATGCAAATATTACAGAACACAAAATGTATTCAGTGACATCTTCTTATCTTGATAAACTATCAAACCGTTGATCTGTAATAGCTTCGAGCAGAACTATTTTTTTTTTTATTTGTTTGTTTTTTGATAACCAACTTGCTTGGAGTTTTTTTTTTAAGATTCAGAAAAATTGAATGTAATAAAGATTAGCCTCTTTGTTGTTGCAGGAAGACAACGAACCACAGTTATGTACACTAAACATGCAGAACAGGTAGCTGAATATTTTTACTCAGTTGTCCAGTTTTACAAAGAAGACCAGGAAACTGATGACACTGGATTTGGAAAGGAGGTGAAATATTAGCAGGAGCAGATATGGGAACACTCGGATGGATCTTGCACCGTTTTTCTCTTGTGACCTAAATTGCAACATTTATACACATATCTTGCACAAGTAATCGTTTTAGCCACTGTCTGAGTATCTTATTGTCTGTGAATGGAGTTCTGGGTTTTAATCCAGGCGTCACAAAGAAAGGGAAGCTGTATTGAACCAGCCTCTTTGCACACCAGACATGTTTATACAGGATTTTTTTTTTTTTTTTTGCTGCCAGATTACCCTGAAGAAATACTTTTTTTTACACTCTGAGTCAGCTGAGATTATTGTTAGATGATAGCCAGTGACAGATGAATTCATACAACATTCTGCGTTGTGAAAAACCTGTTTCTCCGAAAAAAACACAAAACAACAACAAACAAAAAAAACATTCAGAAAAGTCTGTGAGGGGGTAATTCAATCCATTTAATGCTCTACTTTTTTTGTGAATATTCTCAGCCTGTCTTGCACATTTTGTTTCTGAAATTAGAACTTACTGTTGAGCTCACAACATGTAAACACCAGTCGAGCAACTGCTTGAATGATGTGTTTCTTGTTTTTCTTTGTGCAGATTCGGAAAACAGAGAAGGTCTCTCCAAAAACGGAATCACCCACATCCTTTCTGTGTACAACAACGCTAAGCCAGTGTATGAGGTTAGTGAAGAAACCAGCCGGGGAGGTATTTTTGGCTGTTGCGTTGTGTGTTTTTAATGCATCAAACCAGTGCTTCCTGTGGAAAATTTTATCTGGTGATTTTTCTAAAGGCTTCGGTCTCTTTAGCAAAGTGTAGTTCAGCCTGTCAGCCCGCAGGGGGAGCTAGTGACCTTCGATTGATGTTAAAAGAGCTTGTGGCAGCAACTGAAGTGTAAATTCACCAGTGTGTTAAAAAGAGGTTTAGTTTAACTAAAAATGCAAAGCTCGTGATAAATAACCTACACCACATTAAACAAAGACTTCTAACCAGCTTTAGTCACAATCTGAATTCTGCATTTGACTGCTTTTAATCCTTGTTTTACAGGACATCACATACCTTTGCATTCATGCGGCTGATGCTTCCAGTCAGAACCTGTGAGTAAACAAGTGGGCTTATTATTTGTTCGGTTGTTAGTGCTTGTGGTTTTTCTTTTGTGTGTGTCATTAAGACTGTCTTGGTCAATATTGCTAGTGTGAGAATTAAAGAAAAGTTGATCCACCTCCATTGCTAAGAGTTCATTAATCTTCATATCTTTAGTGGAAGTTTTTTTTTTTTTTTCTGTACTGTTAAATTTAGCTCAAGTCAGCTTTATTTATAGTACGTTCTCAGGTTTAGCGTATTATGAAATTTTGGAGAAAAAAACATCTTCACCTAAACGGGAACTTGAGGTGAAGATAGCATATTACTATGCCTCTTTTTTTTTTATATTTAACACAAGCAAGGAATAGAAGGTGACTTAATAACTTAAAATAACTTATCTGCCTCTCATATTCTACACTCTGTTGTTTTTGTTGACCCATTTTGAGCTAACCATCATCTTTTGAGCGGATGTGTTCACATTTTATTGCACTAAATGGTCACTTCCTTCCCATGAGCTCTCCACTACCACACCTCACAGTTAATCTGAGATGTTTTTGTTCAGGGTAACAAGGTTGGTTTTCGCCTGGTTTTCACCAGCCTTGTTACTCTGGGTTATTATCAGACATTGTTTATCTAAAGAAAATGCCCAGTTTTCCCGAAAGGCTTGTGGTTTATTTGGATGCAGTTTTACAAATCTAATTCGTATTACCATGTTTAACTTTAAAGAGACCGGAGCCTTTTTAAAGTGACAGCGCTCGGTCAGCTTCCTTCTCTCTCTTAACTTCAACATGCCGATGTTGTCGCAGGTGGAAGCCTTCGTTTTGCAACTTCTCTGAGCATCTCACGGTCTGACCTCAGTGTGAACTTTACACTTCTGAAAAAGAACAGCTGCCTTCTTGAACATTTTCAGCCGTTTTGTTTACGTTCATATTCAGGCTCTTTTTACCCTGTCTTATTGCTTTGATGGAGACCCTGCATCTCGATCCGCGGCACGACAACATGTGGCAGGTTCAGGGATCAAATTCCCAGCCTTACCAAAGATGGATAATCCTTCTGTTTCTGACGAATGGTGCTAAATATTTGTGACTCTGAAATTGTAACAGTCAGTAAATTGGTTCGGAAGCACTCACTCGTTCTTTTAATTTCTATTTGAGGTGCGAGGGGGAACTTTGTTTTGCATATGCTTTCTGCTGCAGCCTGTAATGCCACAAGGTATTATGTCATATGAGTTTGTTCATCTTTGTCATGTGATTTAAAGAGATATGAAAGATGAGGTGTAGCTATCTGACGGTTCTATCATACCGTTCCTATGGATTAAAGTCCATTTAATGAGAGTGTTGCCTGTTGCTGCATGGTGCTGGTTAGCTAACTGGATACAAGAAAGGCAGATTGAGCTATTCCCAATTTAAGGTGTAAAAAAAAAACTATAGGTTTACAAGTTATTAGGCAGTTTTACTTGCTTTGAATTAAATGCTTTCAGTATTTACTAAACAGGTACATAAAGTCCTCATGTGGTTCATTAGAAATTTTCTGCATATACCGAAGAAAAAACAGTTGGCAAGTGCTTTGCATGGTTGCTTTCTTTTTTTTTTCCCTCTGTTACATCTATTAAACCGTCTTCTGTTGATAGTTTTTCAAGCTTGAATACTTAATATTCCAAACAGGCATTACAATTTTTGTGATGCTTACTCCTGAAATGCCTATATTTTTGACAGACTCAAATGTAACAAGACGATTGATCAGGTGAGCTAAAAACAAACAAACAAACAAACAAAAAAAACCTACATTTAATTTTCCAGCCAAATGTTTGGGCGGAACATATATCCTCCATCGAAAATTTCAGTATTATTTACCGGACACGTCGTTTTTGATATGGGTGATCCAGATCCCTTTTACTATTAATGCAGACTCTGCATTTATAGGAGGTAGAATTATAAGTTACAAGCTACACATAAGATAGAAAGCGATTGAATGTGAGGCGTCTCTGACCCAAACTGTGATCCTGTTCCAGAGAAGTAGAACCTGAGAGGAAAGCGCTGCTTCTCTAGTAACAGTTAAACCGACCACAGCAGGTTATATCTTCTGTGTGTTTCGGAGGGAACGTCTGTGTTTTCAAGTGTCATTGGCACAGACATGAGCTGCACCTCCACTCTCACCAGCGGCTGCTATCACAACACGTTAGTCATAGCAGTAACATGTCCTCCTATTAGCTCTGTGACTTCATACGGCACTGTTTGTTTTAACTCATAATTAAACACCGCGCTCAAACAGAGGATACAAAAATAAACAAAACAAAAAAAACAAAAACTTCGGTCTTGGTCAGCAGTTGGAGCTTTAGTGAGCCGTCTTCATTGTTGCAGTGCAAACTGATGACTGATTTTGAGATCAGGGTGAGAAATGCTCGACTTGGTGCTCTCTGTTTAGAGCTCTGGGCTGTGTAATTTATAGGGTGGTTGGTGATGTTTCTGGCAGCAGAGTCAAAGTGTCAAGAGTGACTGAATACGTTCCAGAAGAAGCCCTGACAATAGAAAAGCATTGATTCTGCTAGGCAAAAAAAAAAAGAATCTCAAAGCAGCAGAGTTTCTCCGTTTTAACTTCAGTAGAGTCAGTTATCTGGGCTCTGAAGAGGAACTCGCTTGAAGTAAAACTCTTAATGAGAATTTAACTGTTGTGGCCGTTTGGCTGTTCTTGATTGGGCCAGGTTGGGGTGTGGATGTCTGACCTCCACTGTCGCAATCAGGCGTCCTTCCCTCCGGCAGCAGAGGAAGGAAACCTCCCAGTGACATCTGGCTGTTTGCTTCGACCACCCAGGGCTTTATAATAAACCCCCTCTGTCACAATCACTGGTCTGACTGAGGAGAGGAGAGGGTGAGGCCAACCGCCGTCCTGCCTTGCTTGCCATCACACGGGGGCCCCTACGGTCAGACCTGAAGGCCCCGTCTTCTGTGTTCAGTACATGACAGAAAACAGCGTTAATGGTGTCTTGAGTGACAGCTGCACTGCAGTAACAGCTGCTCTTTATACATTTTCTTCTTCTAATACAGCCTGCATCGGAAGTTCATCTTGTTTTTCATGAGCGTTGGTTTTAATGCACAGAAATCACAGACCATGAAGGCATCAACTGATTTGCATCAGCATTTGCATTTGTGCAAGTCGTCCCCAAGTCCAAACTGGTTCCAAAACTAAGCAGATCATTGCAATTTAAGGGGGTGGGGGGAAAAAAGGAAAAATCAGCACAACATATACCAAACATACCGCAGATTTGCAGAAGCTCATTTTGCATTTCAAACATACAGCAACTTCTATCTGTTCTGGCTCAGTTTTTGCCCTTTTTTCTGTCTTCTTAAAACCTCAAACTTCTCTGTCACAAGTTAGTTTTCTGCACATTGAACGAGTGCCGCCGGAAACCTCTGTGCTAGACGAACGGAGCGAAGTGCTGAGGGAGACATTTTAAAGAAGGCTTTGGATCTCAAGGAGGAGGGAGAAAAAAAAACACAAAAAAAAAAAAACGAAAAGCGACAGCCAGTCTATTTTAGCTCCAGTCTGTTAGTGAGTCTGCTGTTGAGTAACCAGCATCTGCTCCTCCAGAGACGCCGTTATCAGCCACGCACTTCTCGATTATGCAAAAAGCGAAAGGATATCATTGTTTTCAGACTGAATACACAAGATGCCAGAGGAGCATTTTGTCACACAGCTACACCGGCTCTGTCCTGGTGTCACTTCACGGGAGGTGGCACCACTTTGTTGTGTTCATTTCAAAGTGATGTAATTTTGCACATAAAGAAAAGGTAGACGGCTACTTCCCTTCTCTATCCCCGCTGTCTGTGCCCTGGTCTACCACAAACTCTCTGTTTGAGCCAACCTAATGCTTCTCTCACATGACATGAGTGGAAGAGTAGAAAGAGAGAGAGAGAGAGAAAAACCCTCCTGATAAGCAGTTTCTTAGAAAAGACTGAAATCTATTAAAACAGACTCATGCTATGTTGTAAACCTCTCGGAGTGCATTTGTAGTTTCAAGTGTCAGAGTCAGGACATCATCATAATTTCTGAAACAAATTGGAACCACATCGCTCTGGCCTTTAAAGGGGTGGAGGGGTTTCAGTTCAAGGTGTCTTTTCTCAGATCCCATTTAGCGGAATCCATTTTTAGCTCCACTACCTGCATCGCTGACAAACAAGATGCTTCTTTCCCCTTAATTTATGAGTGACTACATTTGGCTTTTTATTTTAGACATTATTGCATGTTGCACAATTCCCATTTTTCTTCTTGGCAACATTTCTCTTGTGCTCCTTTTTGCAGACTGCAGCATTTCAAAGAGTGCATCGGCTTCATCCACCAGTGTCGCCTCGACGGCGGAGCCTGTTTGGTTCACTGGTAGGTTTTTATGATTTGAGCAGCTTCCTAATGGTAGCTGAGCGTGTCAAGACTGCTCTCTAAATAAGGGTTATGTGAAAATCCCTTTCCAGATTAAAGCATTTCAATAAGTGACTTGCTCTTCGGGTCTGAAGTTTGCATGCTGTCAGAATAGGCATGTCGGCCTTTTTAATGGTGCGCATAAATTTTGCCATGGTGTTTTTGCTACACAAGCATCTGGCAGAAATCCTGCTGCATTTGGAGAGTTCATTTGAATATTCCTGGCTCAGACCGCTGCTGCTGAGAATAGCCCACAACATTTCAATGTCTCGCATCAAAACCCAATCATTGTTCAGCTAGAACACCCCATTGGGTCCCAGGTTTCCTCCATCTCTCACCCCAAACACTGAGTTTGACTTCAATATTGAAACTAAAACTGAAATGGAACTGAGGTTATTTTTCTCTGTTGATCTGATTTTATTAAATATTTCAATAAATAAATGAAATCTGTATGTGGTGTTAAGAAGCTTGTGATGGGACTTTTTGTGAGCCGTTGCTGTGGAAGTTGTTTAATATAATTGTGGCAACAGCTTCATCTACAATCTAGTAGGTTTCCATTGAAATATTCAATAATGTGCAGTGGCCTGATAAATAGATCAACTAAATGAAAACGCTTTAAGTGGACTGAGAAAGACTTAGCTTTTAGTCCACAAAAAATATGTTTCAGGTTGTCAAAGTATGGACACGATTCCGACTCCAAAGCATGGTGGGGGTAACATCATGCTGAGGGTCTGTTTCACCAGCAGGGGCGCTGCTGCGCTGCTCAAACTGGAAAACAAGTTTGGGTCCACAGCCAGAAATCAGTCCATTTAAATGAACTCAGTGAACGCTGCCAGACAGAGTGATGAAATCCAGGATTATGGCAGAAACTTGTTGCTGTGTGTTGGAGAGCTGCAGCTTGCTGAAGGATTTTTAACCAGGTACCAGGAACAGTCTGTATGTATAACTTTGTGCCAGTCTGAATGCGATAAAGAACTCAGACGTATGCACCCCGTTTTTTTTATTTATTTATTTTTTTAAGTAATGAAAGTAGTTTGCTGTATCGTCATTCCAGTGCAAATGCTGCATCAATGAAACCCCGTGACATAATGCTGGTTGCTGAGTTGCACAGTTTCTTTCTTGCTGTAGTCTTGCAGGTGTGTCACGCAGCACCACCATGGTGGTGGCCTACCTGATGACCGTCACCCACTACAGCTGGGAGGAATGTCTGACCGCAGTGAAGGCTGTTCGCTCGTTTGTCGGCCCAAACTACGGCTTCCAGGAGCAGCTGCAGGAGTACCAGAACACACGCGTCTCAGAGGTAAACCTGACGAACCCGAAAGCAGAGAGAGGCAAACGCTTTGATGGTCCGACTGTTGAAACTGATGCGGGTCTTTATTTAAGATGTTTTCACCGTCTTAAGAACTGCAGTAATTTAGCGCTCTGTAAATGGTTTCAGGTGTTAATTGTGATTCAGTGCTGAGGCCGGGACAGGATGTGACAGATGCAGCCGTCACATGCAGACTGTGGTTAACCTGTCAACTGTTAATCGCAACCATCTCACACACACACTTCGAGCTGTCTCCCAAAATGGGTTAATTTCTGTCTCCTGCAGAGGACAACAAGCAGCTATGATTTGTTGTCCTGCAAAGACTAGAGGTTAGAAATACAAACCAGTTCAATAAATTCAAATATTACCGAAAAGTTCATTTGTTTCCTTAAATCATTTCACTAAGATTAAATTCGTACAGACTGACGATTTCAAGGCTTTATGAGGATTTTTCTGCATGCAGCTACAGCAAACGAGACGATTAAGATTAGAATATTACCAATTTAAAAGAATTATACAGAAAGGTGAGGTTAATGAGAACCTCTGCTTGATACCTGCATATTATAATTTATTGAAAATTACTTAATTTACACACTGAGCTGTATACTCTACATGTTTGTCTTAAAAATGTAGTGAAACATAAATGCAATCTGTAAATTTCCCCGACTTCTTCAAATTTCAGATTTTAGTTTTACTTTGTTTTTGGTACAAAGAATTATTCATAAGAATGCTTTGAAATTTCTACATTTCTAATGCTTTTAATTGGTTTTAATCTTTGGGGGGTATTTTTGGTTGTTTTTTCTTTTTTCTTTTTTTTTACCAAGGAAAATCTAAAAAGTGTGTCATGCATATAAAGTAGCTGAGAAGCAGAGTTAAGTTATAAAACAATATATTACGCTGTGAACAACTTACAAAACTCTGTTCACTCCATCATCTGAAAATGGAAACGGACACAACTGTCCACATAGCATGACGGGAGGCGACAAAGGAGAGTTTTATACAGAGAAGCATCCAAGAAGGCCATGGTGTCTCTGGAGGAGCTGCAGGTGACAATCTAGACTTTACTTTAAACTAAAGTAGCAGTTCTGTTTGTAGTTTGCTGCCAGCCAAGCAGGGACCAAACCAACCGTGTGAAAGAAGGTTCTCTGGTCAGACGAGACCAAAATTATTGACTTGCTGGAAAAGTCACTCTGTGTGGTGGAAAACTGACAACAGCACATTGAACTGAAACCAACATCACCGCTGTGGAACATGGCGGTGGCAACGTCATGCTGTGGGAAAGCCTTTCTTCTGACAGGACAGGGACGCTTGTCAGAGTAAAAACACTGTTATACATGAAGGCCAGAACTACAGTGGAGTGGTTTAGATCATGATGTTAATGTGCAAACTTAAATCCAAGTGAAAATCTGTGTAAAGACTGAAAAAGTAAAGTTTATTAGTTCATTTAAAACAGAGTCGATTTGCAAAATGACTCTAAAAGATGTTTTACACCAGACTTAGTTTCCATCTGTTGTCCCTGAGCAGATAAGTTAATGAAACAGTGTAATATGATAAAACCTACATTTAAAATCCCAATCTACCCTAATAACAATCACTGTAGAAAATCATAAAATTACAAGAACATAAATAGTGCTTAATGCTAAACTTCTGCTCTGAAAACTGATGTTCTCTGATGCTCTTCATTCAGTCTGACTGAGTTTAAGCTATTTTGCGGAGTAGAAAAATGCCAATAGTGGAGACGAGGTGGTTAATGGTGGTTCTACTAATTATTGACTCAGGCAGCTCAGTGCCATCATTTTCAGGTTTTTATTTGTGGAAAATGTTGAAAACTCCACGTGTGATTTTCATTTCACTTTACAATTCTACAGTGCTTTACGTTGCTCCGTCTCGTAATTGCCAGGAGAATTATGAGAGACTATGGGTGTGAATACTTATGTAAGGCTCTGTATATCCGATCAAGGCAGAACAATCCGAGTCAAAGTCCAGGAAAATTTAAAGTAAATGTAAGTGCCGGATTCAGATATTATTGGTGTACAGTTTGGACCTTTCATCATGTTTTCTTTAATTCATCTGAAGAATATGATCCATGCTGAATTGATCACGTCCGACGTGAGCTTGCGGCGTCTGGCTGTTCTCAGCCTGTGTCTTTTGCAGAAGACACGCAGAGTGTGTGATTCCATGACCGCGCCGTGTGAGAAGGGGAACTGCAGGGGGTTTGCTTGGATTGCATTAGCCTGGGTACTGCTCATCACGTGTTAATCATTACTGTCAGCATTTTGCAACATAGCATGACTTCAAAAAAAAAAAAAGAAAAAGAAAAACCTGCTCATTGTTTGAAAACGTTGCACTGATTTCTAGGATTTAAGAGGAAATGTGTTTTCTGCATCTGTGATTTTCCCACGTGTGTAAGAGAGAAAGTAAAGCCTCCTCAGATGATTTTTGTATTCAAGATTATCTGATTAACAAGAACTTCCAATTATTTATCTAAACACGCATTTGTTTGAAAGTGTTAGAGATCCTGCAGACCTGAGTAACCTTGAACTTTGATAAAGTTATCAGATCATTGCAGTCTAGCCAATCCCTGCCTTTGAACTGGATCACTGTGTCATAATTAAAACATTTGGTAATTTTCCAGGTCTGTATAGTTGAAGAAAAAGGAAAATTAATCATGGAAAAATAATCAATTTTTCATTTTCTAAAGAACAGTAAGGAATTGTTGCTGTGTTTTTGCATCACTTTATATTAAAATAGTATGCTTTCTCTTATGATTTCTCATTGTACATTTATTTTAACATAGTACCAGTCAGTATTTTCTTTTTTAAATAAACATTTTACCATCTATTTGGTCTCTGGAGAAGCTTCTCTATAAGTAAAACTGGACCTGTGGTTCCTAAATTGCACCTAAATACCAAACAAATCCTTCAAACTGATTGACAGACTTTTCTCCAAACAAGAAAAAAAGTCAGGAATCAAAATCAACAAACATGTTTTACAGAATCAGCATTTAGCCTGAGAGACTTTCTTCCTTATTTGACATGTATAACAGTTGTAGATTTTGAAAAAGGGCGGTTAACCCAGACGCCACAAAAGCAGCGGTCCATCAGCACGCTCTGAAAGCCAGCCCATCAATTTAAGCATAATTATTATTTTATTTATCTGTGAAACCTTCTGATCGTAAGGCTTGACTACAATTTAAACAGATTCAGAGTTGAATGCCCAGAATTTCTTTTTTTATTATTATAAGTAAATATTAACATTTAAATCTGGAGAACTATAAGGTAATATGTAGGAATCTTGTCAATCTGTTCCTGTTTGTGTTCAGAAGCTGCTGGGCTTGAGTTGTATCACTTTAAGCTTTTTGCCTCAGATCAACCAGATGTGACTTATCCTCATTGTACTTTGTGGCTTCTGTGGGGTTATAAAGTATTTCAAGATGACACTTTAACATTTTGCTAGTTTCTCTTGATGTTATCTTTACTCTGGTTTCATCTCTTTTACAGCTGGGTTAGTGTAATGACTCAGTGCTGTGATGTTTGGCTTTTTGGATGAATGTGAGAAAGCTAATTTAAGGAAGATGAATGTATTACTTTCACAATGACTTTCACTTCAATTTATTTTTCAAAGAATATGGTGTGGCACAAGTTGGTGGATAAATCCTGCATATCATTTTTAACTTTTCTTGATGTTAAGGAAACTTTTTAAAGAAAGGCTCATGTATGTATTTAAATCCATGTAAGCTGGACAGTAACACTAAGAATGATTACGACCCTTTCATTTTTTTATTTTCACTCTTCTAACAGAATTCAAGTTCTGCTGCAATTTCACTAGGAAGTTTCATGCTTAGGTTATCATCTGTTATCTGAGGTATCTATTCAGCTCAGATGTTTGAAACATGGAAACAATTGTTGCAACAGAACAATGATCCCAAAGACGCATCCAAACCGATTCTTGGAATGCATAAAACAGGGTGGCAACATTGGCATTTCTCAACCATGGGGATTTTTCTGCGTTCTTTAATATTTTAATATTGCATCAGATCAATAAAAAACTATTTTTTAAAAGCAAAAAATGCGAGCTTAATGAAAAGTGTGTTAAATACCTGCGTTGAGGTTGTTATTTTCAAAAGGTACTTTTGACAAATGAGACTCATCAGGAGATATATTTATTAAATATGATATTAAGGGAGGATTGTATTGTATGTATTGTATGTAGCTTTGGTGTATAATTTGGATGCTCTGTGGATTTGTGAAAAATCCATTATAAATGCATATATTAAAAAAAAAAAAAACATGACATTTTTATGTTGTTTCTATTTCACCTTTGAGAAATGCAATAAAAATGTTTTATTCACTATTTATTTTTCCTGAGCATGCCTCACCACAACATTATTTTCTTATGTCTCCAGTACCGAGCTTGGCTTCAGTCCAGTTTTTGTCCCAGTCCGTTCAATGACCAGCAGGAGGTGGAGGCTCTGTTGAACCAGTATGCGGAGCAGCAGGAGAGCCAGGGCAGAGCGGTGGACCACAGCTGGATGAACCGTGGAGTAGACGCTGGTGTTGCTGAAGGCGACGGCTGAAACTACGCGCTCCGCACCCAAGTCAGCCCTCACACCAAATGCAACTTTAGAGTTTGGATTAAAGATTTTTTTTTTTCTTCCGTCAGAACTTTTTTAAGCTCTGGGTATTTATTCAGAAATGTGCTACAAACTTTAATTCCTTATATCACCGAGCACTGCCATTACTATGGTTTTGGTGACGCCTTACAATAAAACACCCCAGCACTTTAGCCATAATGAGTAACTTCCATGTTTCTTTTTTTTTTTTTTACTATTGACTCAGCAGCCTTAAATCTGACTGACTAATGCTGTTTCGATTAAAAACTGTTTGCCTTTTTGAAAAATGAAATGCTCCAGTTAAGCCATAATGTCTTTTTTTTTTTTTTTTTTTAACATACATCCCTTCAGTTTCTCCAGAATAAACTATTTAACACCGCAGCTTGTGAAATCATTATGTGCACTGGACTGATGCATTTTTCAAGTGCATCTGATTAATAGATAAAGAGAAAGATTTCTTTTATTTGGTCACATCACACACACACACACACACACACACACCAAAATGTGTTACCTGGACCCCACAGTGAAACTTCCTGATTTGGTGGAAATGATGATGATGTGTAGTAGGACACAGTGTTGCACAAACTCCTACTTTCCCTGATCAGAAGGGAACTTTATGCTCCCCATCAGGCTGTAAGCAGAAAACCCCCCCAGAACAGTTAAACAATAAAAGCAGGAGGTAGATTGTTTTAATTGTCCACAATAATTTATGGTACTATAAACACATTGAAAATGTTTTAACATTTAGAAAATGTTACTTGAAGTAAAATAAACTCAATGAACTTTGAAGAGTAATCACCCTTTGATTTCCAAACACCTGTTTGCATTTTAAAGCTGCTTCGTAATGCAATTGTGGATTTTTTAAATTTCTTTTTAATGTTGTTAAATTTCTGTTCTGTTTTAATTATGTATATACGATTCATTTTATTGTTATGTTTTTTAAAGAAATGCAAAATTGCTAATAAATCTGAAGCTCTTGCAATGAGTGAGCCAAGTTGAATGATGTAATTCAAAAAGAACTGATAAGGACAATGAATCACATGTTAAACATTCACTTCCTTTTTTTTAAAAAAACAAAAAACAATCATACTATCCTTATTATTCATGAAATTCTGAAGAAGATTGCAGACATTTTAAGATAACATGCTAGTCTTTGATATTTTCAAATATACGGAAGGATGAAGGGATTCCAGAGCGGTTCGGAGCGAACAGCATTTACTCTCATACACCAACATGGAGTTTGCATGTTCTCCCTGTGCATGCATGGGCTCTTTCCGAGTACTCTGGCTTCCTCCCACAGTCCAAAAGTTGAATCCGAACTTCAGTTTTCTCAGAAAATTAAGACGTGATGAGGCCAATAAGCAATCATCTATGATCCAGTGATATTAAAGCAGAACCTTGAAGAACTGCTGCTGGTGACTTTTCAGTATTTAAGCAGACAGCTCCAGAATTAGAGGAATTCCATGAAAGGTTGTTGTTAAAGATTTACCTGTTTACAGAGATCTTAATGGGAAATTGAGTGGTAGAAAAATGTAGACAAGTAGGAAAAACACAGCTTTTAGAGGACTGTGAAGCAAAGCCCAAGATTACAAGGCGTGAGAGAAAACGTTTCAAGAGCCACCATATATTTGGGCATTAGTTGTCCCATTCCTTGTGTTGAGCAAATCCTAAACTAGAGGCAGCACCAACAGGGTCATAAAGCAGAAAAATATCAAAGATCAAAATTTCTATTTTCAAAGAAAAACGAAAGAAGACAAGAAATGTATTTCAGTTGGGAATTAATGTTCCTGAGTCTGGAGGAAGACTGGAGACATTCAGAATCCAAACGGTGACCATTTACCGTTTGTCGCTTTTGTTCCACTGATGAATCGAGTCCAGTCGGTGCGTCCATCTGCCAGGACTTTTTAGAGTACCTCATTCTTCCTTCTGCTGCTGATAAGCTTTATGAAAACATTGATTTCATTTTCCAGGAGAACTCTGCACCTGCTCACACTGCTGAATGTACAAGTACTTGATTTAATAGCCATGGTATAACTGAGTCTGATTGGTCTGTCTGTGGAGTATTGTCCATAGAAAGATAAGACATGATCAGACTGAACAATGCAGACAAAGTGGAGGACAATGTTAAAGCAACCTGAGCTTCCTGAACAGCAGAGTTGATCTCCTTCACACTCAGCACTGATGCAAAATGAATTCAAATATTGAGAGCAAATAGTGTTTCTTTTTATTTATCTTGTGCTTTATTCACATTAGCTGAACAGTTAGCAATAAACCCTAGTGGCAAAATTGGATAGAAACTCTCTGGCTCTAGTTGCTAATGTGTGATCAGTCTACATAACGCGCAAATTTAACTTTTTCATTTTATTCACTGAAATAAACCAATGTGTCAATTATGTCTCCACTTATTGAGATGCTCATGAAATGTTTGTATCTTTAGCCTTTAAAACTGACTGTGTCAAAATTTGCAAGGAGACAGTTGGACAGGTTTAGACATGCAGCTTCCTGGTAGGAAAAACAAACAAACATACTTACAGTAAGTCTGGCAAGCTGTTGAAAATCCCCATTCCACTAAGTTCAAACTTGTTATTTGCAGATTTTAAACTATCAGTAAAAAAAAAAAAAAATTCTCCGTTTACTGAAAAATAACATTGTCAAATAATGTCAATATCATAGGGAAATTGCACATTTTGAAGCCTGGTGTGAGGATAAACGTCTTATGTTGAACTTCAGGAAAACTAAAGGAACCTTAGGGGATCGGGGAGCACTCGGGTCATGTGATGTTCAGTGGAAATATCATCGAAAAAGTGCTCATCTCTAAATATCTTGGCACCACTACGTCCAATACTTTGGGCTGGAGGGATCATGTTGATTGTCTCTGCTCTAAATTAGCCCAAAGACTTAATTTCCTGCAGAGACTTGGGTTGTTTGGAGTCCAAGCTAAGATCATGCTGACTTTCGGCAGTTTAATTAAACATGGCTTGGTTTGGCTACCTCGCAGTCCAAATCTAGACTTGCAGGCGAAGTGAAAACCTGGATGAAAACAAGTAGGACAAATTCTCAACCTCTTCCACTGCAGTCTGTCGATGATGCTGCAGTAAATTAGACGGGCAATAAAGACCTCGATGGATCCACTCCATTTTCTGTTTGGTGACTAATAACGGCAGGAAAACGCTACAGAGCCATTTGTTGCAAAACCAACTGTTTTAAGCAATCCTTTTTCCAAACGCATCTTTCTTCTTAATACGTTGCGACTACTATTCGGAGGATGGCTGGGAAGGCCTTGGTTGCATTTCAAGCTGTTTTTAACGTGTACATTCATTTAATTATTTATCTATTTCGTTGTCTCGTTTGTTTTAGATGTTAGGGTGCTGTTTTATATAGCACTAATGATAAAAGGTCAAATTCAAATTGAAGTATTCATGATTCAGAAGAGGTATCAGACCCTCCCACCCCACTGCTGTGGTCCTTCAAGGAAAATGAGATAAAGACAGTGAATGGATATGTCAGAAGTTGAACCTTGGAAATGTTTGACATTTTGCTTTGGATATGAGAAAGCCTGTTTATTCAGACAGAAAGATGACCTTTGCTGAGTGTGTGTGTGTCATTAGTAGTGACTTACAGTATTTTGACACAGTTACATTAAAAATGAAATCAGACCAGCCTCACCAACCAAATCAATCACTGTATTATGTTTCTACTTGGTTTAGTAGGAGTAGTAGAGTGAGGGAAATCCAAAAGTTTAAACAATCATGACATGTATGCTTTTGATTTTAACAGAAAGGTGGCCCTCACCCACTTTATGATTATCTGAAAATCGTAAAATGGGAATTCCAGAATTTTTTTTTTTTCAGAAGAACATCACGCTTTGATTAAAACATTGATTAGACAGAGGAAAAGATAAATAACGTAGAAAATAAAAGGCTGCTCAGCTAAAATGATCTCAAATTATAAAACAATGACAAGGACTGAGGATGTCAGACCTGTCGCATACCAGGGATCATGGATCAGTTTGAACACATTAAAATAAAAGAGGAAATGCTCCTGAATTACGCGTTTCGACAAGACAAGGACTCCAAGCACACCTTAAAGTGAGCAGACCAACAAAATGAGGTACGGAGAGGTCAGTTCACACCTTGGACCTTAGCTTAATAGGAAAAAAAAAAAAAAAAAGTTGCGTGACATCAAGCATGTTGTGTGTTGTGTGTCAGGCAAAACCAAGAAATTACAGAAAATGTGGAATGTAATTCAGTCATTCTTTTTGCAGTTTATACCATTTTTAAACAAAAATAGACCCTATACTTGTTTTTTTTTTTAAAACTGGCTAATTTTTCTTTTCTCCTCATGAAAGATGATAAAATTGAGCAGTTTTTTTCCCCTCAGAGTTGAATTTTGTGTGGCCTTTCAATGTTTTAATGCATTTTATGTATACAAATAAATGCTGTTAAACTGCTGACCTTTACTCAATTTGCTATGATTGAACAAAACTTTAGAAATAACAAATAATTGAATCACGTACCTCTGTGTTGACCTTAAAACTACTTCAGAGACGTAGCCTATTTTGGAACTAAGATCAGATAATGAAGATTGGTGATTTATTGCGTTTTTTTGTTGTTGTTTTTTTTAACACAAATAATTCAGAAGTTTATTTCTGATGCGCCCCTTGTGTATTCTGGTTCTCTATTTCTATGGTTAACATCATGCAGGTGCATTTCTGAAGAAATCTGGAGCATGGCTTTGGTCCACCCTACACAAAGCTCCACTGTGGCAGCACAGCCGCTTTTTCTCTTTTGCGGTTTCACATTAGATTTGAGTGGGCGCGGATAGGAACGCAAAAACCTCCTCGTTCTGTCGCACAGAAATCCCCCTCTTCGCACAGTAACTTGTGACTTTACGGCTTTTAATCAGTGCTCCACGTCCTCGGAGCTTTCGGCGTGGGCAGCAGCTCTTTACAACCATCGCTTGTGTCAGGCCATTTCTTGTAAATACTCGCTGTTCAGAGAAAGAACCCTTCCTGAATGGGCCGTCGGAGGCGCAGCCATTGGCTCGAGCAAGAGGCAGCGTTGGCAAGCCCCTCCCTCCTGCTTCATTCATGTAGCACAACAAACTTTATAGGCAGCTTGTTCAGGGGAGCGCACTTGATTTATCCCGAGGCATAAATCAGAACCTCACCCATAGCCAGGAGCTCACCGGCCTGATTGACTGTAAGTGATTTTACTTTTGGTTTAGCTGAGAACGTTGGCAGACTCGACTTATAATCACTCATTTAATAGTTCACTTGATGGTACGGGAAAGAGTGATGGGAATAATTTATGTTTTTTATTTTATTTTTATTATTATTATTATTTAGGTAAAAGGGAACAATCTGAGGTAAAACAAAATAAAATAAAAAAAAAGACGCGCTGTCACGATGTCAAACTCGGGTGGTCGCAGACTGAAGCAGTGGCTGATGGAGCAGATCCAAAGTGCGCAGTACTCTGGGCTGCAGTGGGAGGATGAAAGCCGCACCATGTTCAGAATTCCGTGGAAACACGCAGGAAAGCAGGATTACAACCAAGAAGTTGACGCATCTATTTTCAAGGTTTGAGTCTTTTGGAATCTGGATTTTTTTTTTCTTTCTGTTTGCTTTTTGAGGCGCTGCAGCTAAAACTTAACTGATATTGAAGAAAAATTTTGCTTTATGTGATTTAAAAACTATATATTTATGTTTTTCTCTCTTTCCTTTCTTTCTGCTTTTCTTTTTCTTTTTTGCTCTCCTTTCTTTCTTTCCTTTTTACATTCTTTTGACACCTTGCTTTATATATATATATATA
>NW_006799972.1:2717630-2759346 GCF_000485575.1 Poecilia formosa
TTGAGCAAGAGGACGCGATGGCAAGCCCCTCCCTCCTGTTTCATTCATGTAGCACAACAAACTTTATAGGCAGCTTGTTCAGGGGAGCGCACTTGATTTATCCCGAGGCATAAATCAGCACCTCAACCAGAGCCAGGAGCTCACCGGCCTGATTGACTGTAAGTGATTTTACTTTTGGTTTAGCTGAGAACGTTGGCAGACTCGACTTATAATCACTCAATTAATAGGTTGCCTGAAGGTTCGGGGAAAAGTGAAGGGAAAAATTTAAATTGTTTTTTTTTTTTGCTTCTTGCCCTCTCCACAGGCCTGGGCTGTGTTTAAAGGCAAGTTTAAAGAGGGGGATAAGGCTGAGCCTGCAACATGGAAGACCAGACTCCGCTGTGCCCTCAACAAAAGCCCTGACTTTGAGGAAGTGACAGAGAGGTCACAGCTGGACATTTCCGAGCCATACAAGGTGTACCGCATCGTGCCCGAAGAGGAGCAGAAACGTGGGTTTTCCTTTAAACCTGCTCACTTGTAACGATAACACATAATTAAGTTATTTCTATAAAATCTCAACAGAATCATAATACGTGTTTGTTTGTTCTTTTACTCTCCCTCAGATGGTAAAATACCAGTGATCACCATGACAGGTCCCACCAGTTCTGGTGACCACACAGACATGGCCTGCAGCCCTACAGAAATAGAGGAGCTCATTAAGGAGGTACAGAACTGCCTTTCATTTGAGAGAGTTTGTCTTCACGATTGCTTTAGCTGCTCGATGCTCTCCAGTTCATCACCTCTTTGTATTTCTCTGCTTTCGCGACACTTTTTCGCCTTCAGTGTCACACTGCTGTTGTCTCCTTCAACACTTGTTGCATTCAGCATGCATACCCTCCTTCCTTGTTGTACACCACAGGCACATGCAAACTGCTGTGTGTCTTTTTGCAGGAGGACGGCTGCAGCATCCAGGCCAGCCCAGAGTATTGGCCCCAGAGCAGCATGAATGGTAAAAAAAAAAAAAAAAAATTGCTCTCATGTTGATTATTTGAACTGTTAGCATTTCTCTATGTGTCGGACATGCAAATATTTATCTGCATCTAATTTCGTCTGAACTTTAGAAACACTAATTAGTATTTCTGAGACATTGACTTCTTTCTTTTTTTTCCATTAAAAACAACCCCAGCGGAAAGCTCTGCCGTTTGTCCCGGCTGCTGTGGGTGCTAAATACAAGCTGTGTGCTTGTCTGTCTGTTGAATTCTGCAATGGAACAATTGACTAATATCCTGTTTAACTCTGCTGACTAAAGTGATTATTTCTCTGTAAATCGTGCTAAGGGAATGCTATTTCTGATGATGCAGCAAAGAACAGACATGACACTGAGGTTGAGTCCACTACAGTAAGACACAGACGAATTACAAGAAAAATCATGCCTTCTTTTTGTACTTCACAGCTTTCTCTCTGCATCAGGACCCGATGCCATCGGGCAACGTCAACTCAGGTATGAAAGCAGTTACTTTTTCAGGCATTCTATAAACTCTGTTAATTAAAATAAGTGTTATCATATTATTCTATCATTTCTAAGCTTTTTTTTTCTTCTTCCATTTCTAGGTTTCTCCCAGTTGATGATCTCTTTCTACTATGGAGGGAAGCTGATGTACAACACACTGGTTACTCATCCAGAAGGCTGCCGGATTTCCCCCCAGCAGCACCTGGGTCGTGGCGCCCCCTACAGTTCAGACAGCATGCAGAACATTCACTTCCCCCCGGCGGAGCTTATAGAGTACGAGCGGCAGCGCTACTTCACCCGCAAGCTGCTGGGTCACCTGGAGAGAGGCGTGCTGGTGCGTGCAAACCAAGAGGGCATCTTCATTAAAAGACTGTGCCAGAGTCGAGTCTTCTGTAGCGGGCTGGGGGACGGCAGCTCCCAGTACGGCTCCATGCCCTGGAAACTCGAAAGGGATTCTGTAGTCAAGATTTTTGACACAGGAAGGTTTTTTCAAGGTGAGTCTCAATGTTTGGAAAGTTAAAATCAATGGTTAAGACAAAGATGTGATGGAGGAGCGATGGTATAATATGGTGGCCTAAAGCTTTTTTGTTTTTTTGTCATAAATGTTGCAGCTCTACAGCTCTATCAGGAAGGTCAGATTGCTGCTCCGGATCCCTCGGTGACGCTGTGTTTTGGAGAAGAGCTGAACGACGTCAGCAGTGCCAAGAGCAAACTGATCATTCTACAGGTAAGGCCTGTCGACTCACAGCAGAGCAGCTGAGTAAATCTGAATCTGCTGAAGAGACACAAAAATCCAACAACAACAACAACAACAACAACAACAACAACAAACAAACAAAAAAAAAACCTTCTCTCCTCTCTTCTCCTCCAACAACAGATCACCATGGTGAACTGCCAACACATGCTGGAGTCCCTGAACATGCGTCGCTCGCAGCCTTACACCAGCAGCCCAAACGTGGAGATGAGCGATGATGTGGCCACCGAGCAGATGGCCAGAATCTACCAGGACTTGTGCAGCTACAGTGTTCCCCAGAGGCCGGCGTGCTACAGGGACAACATGCCCATCACTGCCTGAGCAGCTCGACAAGATTCGCCTTTAAACATATCAGGCATTCTATAGAAGTTTCATGTGCACCAAAGAAGTGAACTGAAAGTTACAGAGGATAAGACAGCATCATCTCTTCTCTGACAGTAGGACTTTTAGAGGGAGGCTCAATTTTCAAGCTTCCATTTTGGTTTTGCGTGGACTTTATGTTGCATCCATGCAAGGGCAGATAGCGACTTTATCAATTTAAGATATTATGTTAGAAGCAGGGGTTGATAAATACTTTACATTGACAAAGCTTCATTCAAGCTAGATTTATGTAAGTTAGGCTGTTAAGTTCTCAAACTGGATTTTACTCGTTTTTCTTTTTCACAGTTTCAGGAGCTTAGATGATTCATTCTTGTGTGTGTCAAAGTAAAAAGCAGTCGAATACTATCTCATTTCATACTATCGTATTTTCTACAGAAAATGAAAATATTTTTGTATTGGTTGACAAAAATTGCATAATGTTTTGGATGCAATGTGGCATTAAAGTTCAGATAGGTTTTACTATCAAACTGTTCTCCGAATAAACTGTATTTCAAATAAAGAGTTTTACAGAAATGCCCGTGTGCTTGTCCTTTAGCAATTATCAACTAGTGCACAAGTTTGAGTTTTAGGTCAACTTTTCAGACCATCGACGGGACTAACATTTTATTTTTCTCCCTTATTGTTAAAAGTTTACATTTCTTTTCATATTTGTTGCTTTTACAAATCATATAAACCTTAGTCTTGGTAACTAAGCCCACCTAAAAAAACACAAGTCAAGCTTTCGTGTTAAACTAATGCCTGTGACATGTTGGTGTCTGCTCTTTGTTTAATCAGGTGTGAAACCAATATTTAAAATTTAACTGCACAGCGAGTCAAGCGCATTTCCTCCGTCAGTGTCAAAAATGCATTTATTCGATCTAAGATATTCCTTTATTATAAATGAATAATAGCAACTACTTTGGATGTTCCTTTTTATGTCAATGTTTTATCCTAAACGGCACAATGAATGTTACATTTTGCAGCAGAATCTGAGACATTAACACAGGAGCTTCACATGATGGTTGGCTGCACAAAACACTAAGAAAGACGTATCCCTAAATTAGAACATCACTGAAAATTTTCAATCATTTCATTCAACGCTAGTATAGGCTCAATAAATTTGGCTTCAATATGTAATATTTTGAATATTACATAAGACCAATAACTAAAAGGAGTTTTACTACAGGAAAGTCAATACATGCTTGGAGCGCCTTTGTGTCTGAATTACTGCATCAGTTCTTTATAGTAGAGAGCAGCTCATCCTGTGTCGATGCCCAGGTATTAGAAGTCCAGGCTGTGAATTTTCATCAAATCAGCTTTGTTGCAACTGCATCTGCCACATTTTTTTTTTTAACTCAGCTTTCCAATATAGAACTCAATATAAAACTCATTGGCGTATTTAGAAAAATATTTTGCTGCCAACCCCCCCAGAGGAAGAGTGCCACTGAACATGCTGCTTTACTGCTCTGGTGTAGTATTGAAACGTCTCTTGAAACCTAATTTTGACTTTTCATTCGTGAACTCAGGAGTTTCACATTTTCAACTAAGTTACTGTCCAAATAAAATAAATTTGTGATATTTTTATGTTTTTTTTTTTACATCTGCAGTCATGTAAAAAAAAGGACATCTGATTAAAAGTTGACTCAATAATGTCTTGTCTTATTTTTAAAGAAAGCGTTTTAATTTCACTTAAACAGCAACAATTAACATTGTTTTAGTCTTTAAACTAGAGATATCAACACAAATGTATTTTTATTCTGTGAGATACTTCTTTTTCACCAGCTGTTGCCAGCTGTTGGCGCTTGTTTTATAAATCCTCCACTTTTAGACTTCTTTCCAGACAGTGAAGTTACTGATTTCAAGCTCATTTATGTCTGAATCTTTACCAGACTCATGAGCTGCCAAAGTCTTCCCTACGAAGGTTTCTGACAGAAGCTTCAATCATCATCAGCACCCAATATGATACGTATTTAATTTTTGCCATTTTGATTTATTCCTCACTCAAAAATGCTCATTTTCTTTAGTTTTCTTATGTTATTTAGCAATTATCCATGTTATCTAGAAATGTAAGAAAACATTTTTTTTTACATCAATTTATGTTGGTTTGAAAAGAACACAGTGTTCACATTTAAAATTAAATAACTTAATTCACTTCAGAATATTTGGGCAAAAGTGTAATCGCAGAGACCAGGAATATTTTAATCACACAATAAAAGTACATTCAAGGGGGATTTCTTACTATAAGTCATTATAAGGCTTTGCTCAAAGGGAATTCCTTCATCACTGAGACATGCATTACTTACTATGAACACATGCCGTTATCCACCCTGAGTTTAAAAGGATGAAACCAAAACCTTATTTGAAAGTAAAAGAGAGATCTAGACGGGAAAGCTTCGAGACACTTTTTCCTGATGACTAACGGAGAAAGGACAGGAAGAGAGGCGACCAACTGAAGCTGAGTGATTCTGTGATTCAGAGTGAGATTCCTTCATCTGGTTCTCCTGCTTTTCTTTCTGCTGCTCTTTGTGCAGAAGACATGACGACGTTGACCTAAAGGCCAAATGGCAACACTGTAAGGGAAGTGTGTTTACGTTATGCATCATGTAGGCACACATGCACACACTCCCACGCAAAAAAAAAAAAAATGTTTTCAGAGCTGGACTTGCCAGTATGCTATGTATCACTGACCTATTGCGAGTCCCAAGTGTACTAGAGGTTAAGGGCAAAAAGCTAATGACCTAACATTATTTTTCAACAATTTCTGGAAGAGAACAGAATTCATGCTTTAGTTGGGATGAAAGTCATCCCGGTACTAAACAAGCAGCAACAAACCACGACACTACCATCGCACATACACTGTTATTTTCCTTAAATACTGTAGATTTATGTCGGATATCAGAGGGTGGCACATCTTTACATGGTCCCAAATGCTTTGTTTCCTCAGACAGCTGAATATTTTGCTAAGATAATTTAGAGTGCCGTAAAAATGTTTTTGGTGAGCGTGTTTTTGGCTAGCAGTGGTTCTAGCGTTGGAACTCTCCCACAGCTGCCATCTTTACCCAGCTGGGCGCTTTAGGACTGTGACGTATTCAGCAGCGCGACATCCTGGGGAGACAAACAACTTTTTGTGATGACTGGTAGTTTTGCAAATGGCACTCACTAGCTTCGACCTTGAGGTAAATGTCTAAACAGTTTGTGTCCAGAATGTGTGGGGTTTACAGAGATATTAGCTGTCTTTTTCCTAACCTCTGCAGACGTAATTGATCGTTGCACTCTGGATCTGTCCTGTGTTACTGATGAAGGTCCCCAAGACAGAGTGAAGAATGACAGACAATGATCAGCAGATCCTGTGGAAAAGTTGTGTTTCTTCAGTTGAAAAAGGAAGTACAACGAAGCACTAACAGTGCCAATAATGACCATCTTAGGGCTTATGTATCTTTTAATATATTTTCATTAGTACATTAGAACTACATAAAATAACATATCAACACACTTAAATTAGATTAGATTTATTTGTCTGAAAGGTTCATCAATCTTAATATTTATGTTCCTCCTGAACAAGCATCTATATATGATCTGCTTTTTGAACATGAATTCAGTCATGAATGTTTATGTGCATGTAAATACTTGATGATGTACCGACTTCTCAAAAGTGTCCCATTTCTAAGTAGTTATTCTTTCTTACTATGCCTATGTTGAAATACTTAAATCTTTATTTCCGTTTGTAAACACCATAGGGTTACGCTGTGCTTCTTGCTCGCTTATTGAGCAACGTGTTAGCTATCTGAAAATCTCATACTCCAGTTAGGCAGAATTGCCTCCATCGCAGTGACGAGATACCAAACAGTGACAGTTTAAAAATGACTGTCTGTCTGAGTATGTGTGTGTTTGTTTTCAGTTCCCATTACAGAAAAGGCTTTGGTTTCTACAGATCATTCTAACACTTTTCGCTGTTACTTAGTAAAATCACAAATAAATGAAAATCAAGCTTCCGGCAAAACTTACCAGGGTATTTGAAAAAGTTCTAAAAGTATCGGATTTAATTCAAATGAGCTGATGCTTCTTTCAGAAACAAGACACAATGATGTTCATGCAGACATTTCGAATTGTATTCACACCCCTTGACCTTTTGCTCATTTTGTCCCACTATAACCACCGTTAGTAGATTTTACTGTGATTTAATGGGATCGGCCAACTTCAAAGTAAGGCAATTTGTGAATCTGAGCAAAAATGATACCGGTTTTTATAGTAAATACAAATCTGATAAGGGTGGCTTAAAATCTCAGGCCTCTTGAGTCAATAACTTAAAAAAACACCTTTCAATGCAAACACCTAGAAAAGCTCAAACTCAGTGAATTCACATGGTTGGTTATCTGTGAGCATACAGATGTTTTCAAGTGGAAGTTCAGGCTGATGTGTGGTGGTATTTAGCATGTAGTCCAAATTGGTTTCATTTTGGTTTCTTCTTACTGGAGCACCTGTGACAACCTGCAAACTGGACGTCTAAATGTTTTCCGAGGCTGTTTTCATGGGTTTTAGAGAATTTATTGAATGCCAGTTGAGTTCAGAACATGAATTGATCTGGCATTCAATAAATCCCAGGTTAGTGGAGTGGACAACTAAACATTTATCTGCCAAAGATTCTCCCGCCTGAGGTGCAGATATCAGCAACTCCTCCAGAGTGACCATGAGACTCTTAGCTGAGTTTCATGGAGGTATATATTGTGATTAAATCATTACAGATAGATGGATTCTACTGGCTATTTAGGATTTTTGTTGCAGTGGATTTTACGTAGCTGATTAAAATTATACACCACAGTTTTTAGATTGTTATTTACAGTTACAGGACAGTGATGGTGGTACTTGGAGTAAGTCCATCATACAACATTTCAAGAAAACATATTAAAGTTTCAGGTGGTAACATGAAAAAAAGCAATGCAACTGCAAGGAAGTAAGCATGTCTTTTTAACCACAATTTGATGTGATAAAACAATCTGTGTCTATTTTTTTTTAACTCATTGAGTCACAAAAATTACCTTGTCAAAGAAGTCATGTGCACTTCATATGACATCTCTGGATAATACCTTCACTTAAATTAGAATACTGAGTGAATGGTTCATTGAACAAAAACACAGATGGAAAGGGGGTCTGACTCTCTCTGTGTGTATGCGTGTGTGTGTAGGGGTGTGTGTGTGTGTGTGTGTGTGTGTGTGTGTGCGTGTGTGTGCGCGTGTGTGTGGTATTATTATAATTAGTCTGTACTGTCTAATTTCCGCAGAACAGGAAGTTCAGAAACAGTCACAGAAAGCTGATTCTGTCTACTCTTGAAACGAACATGGTGTGTTGAGATGTAACCAATATCTCCAGTAAATTCTACGAAACAGACTAATGTGACCTTCGCTGATAATTTGTGCTTAATTATAGCATTAAACACCGATCAGGAGTGTGTATGAAATTAGAACAGCAGCCTCCTTCAACTTTTTGTCTTTTATCATTCTAATAGGAAGGTGATCTAAAAATGATTTACAGACCTACAAAACATATCAGGTATTTGGTCCTTGTATATCTTTTTTTATTATCAGAACCAGCCTTTTTCCAGTGTCATGGTACCTTTTAATTATGTTTACATTCTGCATAAAAAGGACTCTTGTATTGGATGGTTTGCTTTGTCTAATCTAGACTGAAAGTCTGGCACATTTTTGTTCTCGAAGCTATTATTGGTTCTCTTATTTTTATTCACTAACCTATAGCCGACAAAACAGTAGAGGATTTTGTTTCTCGCCACTGACAGCAGTTTAATCGGAGTTGAGAAAATGGCATTTAAATAGAGTGAATTTTGGAATCAACTTCAGAACCACTTCGACAGTAAAGGACTTTAAATACTATAGAACTTCTAAGATCTGATGCTAACTACTCTAATCAGCCATGTCATTGTTTGGGAGGAGTGTTGCAATCAGTTTCATCACAACATCTCATTTTTTTTGTGTGCCTTGTTCTTTTTTATTTATTTCATCTTTGCAGGGAACTTTTGTTATTATTCATATGTGCAGCTTGATCTGGAAACTATAGTAAAAACCATGTAAAGCACTATTTTTTTGCATAAGGTGTTATTTTATGTTTTAATTTAAATAGGGGAAAAACAGCTTATTGAATTTAGTTCATAAAGTGCAATAAAACTTACTGGAATATTTGTACCTGATGCTTTTAGGTGTCCTAATTGCACCTAATAGTTAGGGTGTCACGGTTGGTTATAGGACAAACATGCAAACATTCACAGAGATAAATAATTGTTCTAAAGATGAACAAATCTCCACAGCTTTTGCCAAACGTCTTTGGAGAACCACTAATAACTCAAGAAGGAAAGTGAATTGAAGCAGGACTTGCTTGTCCTAAAAATGTGTCTGTTGTGAATAAATTAAACCAGTTCAGTGTAATCTTTGTTGGAATAATCCCTTTAGCTTGAGAAACCACCATGCTGCTGTCGCCAAAATGGGCTTAGAAAGAACAAACATCCATTATGAGAAAAAAACAAAAAACTGCAAAGAATGTAACTGGAGGTATAGGTCATTTATTTCAGTAATTCAATTCTCTAAGTAAAGCATTATGTAGGTTAGCTACACACAGATTGATGTTTTCAAATCTTCACAGGCCAATATACATGAAAAATACACTTTAATGCAAAAAGTATTCTTAGTACCTCCTTAAAGGTTATCAAAAAGAAAAGCATACTCTAATTTATTGAGTTTTGGGTGTCAAATTAATCCTTCTCACTTTATTTTGTCACCTATAGAAAAACGTGTCGTGGTCAGCATTTTCAGGTTAAACGTAAAAGCTACCGTCCCATAAACAAACTTCTGAAAGGCCCAAGGCGACAGTTTGGCATTCTTTCATTTACATCGATTTTTCTGAAATTGTTTTTCTTTGTTCACATGTTTCCAACTTCCTCTTCAGATGTATTTACTTGTTTACAACTCACCATGAGTGCTAAACACTCATGGTGAGTTGTTTACCATGAGTAAACAACCCACCATGGCATTTTTGTGCCTCGTGTGACGTCACTGATAACATGAATCTGCATTTCATTATCTAGTTACGTTTTACAATTGTTTTAAATTCCTTAGTAGGAAAACAAGCATTCATCGATAGCTAGCTAATTATATAGAAATACAGTGGACAAAAATACTGGAGAAAAATCAGAGCATGTTTAAGTTTTCATCCGTCCATCCATTTTCTTACATTTTTATCCCATTGGGATCAGGAAGGATGCTGGTGCCTATCTCCAGCTGTCAACGGGTCAGAGGCGGGGTCACCCTGGACGGGTCGCCAGTCCATCGCAGGGCGTTTAAGTTTTCATGTCCGACACATGTCGGGTTGTCCTTCATAATCCACTCAAAAGCAATGAGCTGCAATCAAGGAGATATTCTTTCCATATGAGATTGGATTTCCAAAGGCTATTGCCATTTATGATCTTTTAAGTCGTATAAGTCTGCACCTATACTTATACATATAAAGAAGAGCGACATGCAGTACAAGTTGATAAACTGACTTTCACAAACAGCAGCGTATGATGATGTTAGTTTTGTCAGTAAAGACCTTTTTGTTTTTTTACCATAGAAAACTTTCATTTGCAGGGAGGGTGCTGCATTCATTTTCATGCCAAACAAAACAAAAAATAAAAACGGGACCATCTGAACATGGAATAACATTTTCTCCCCAGCGACACTTCTACTTTTGACACCTATTTCTTGGAAATGGCTCTTTACTTTCACTTAAATTACATTTTTAAATGAATACTTGTAAACACACACACACACACACACACACACACACACACACACACACCCCCCACACACACACACACACACATATATATATATTTATAAATATAGGCTATATATTGCAATGCTTAATTACTGTAATAAAGGATTCGATTTTTCTCAAACCTCAGAAAAGGAAGGAACTTAACTAATGCTTGTGTACATTTCTGCTCACATTCAGTGTCTGCAATCTGGGTCTCTTTGTGTCGCAACATATCTCTGCGGCGTCTGAGGCTTCCCACAACAAACCATCAGAGACGCTCAACAAACAGAACTGATGTTGCCATCATACGCAACAGTGGCCTTCTGCTCCAGCATTTCAGCCGCCTGTCTCTGCAGGGACGGCTTAAAGGAAGCACTTCTGATTTTTCAGAAAAGCAGCGCTTCAAGGAAGCCACCCAAAAGCGGAATAGCTATAATTTGGAAGTCTTTTTTTCCCCCCTCGCAATTCAGTAAAAGGAAATACTTTTTAATGTGTTTTGATGTTTCAGGATTTTTTATGTTATTGCTGACTCCTCAGTTATTGTCCCAGAGTGCGGCTGCAGGCTCAGCACTGACCTTTCTTTTAATTTGCAAAGTTAGCTCGAAGCAGAAATTCTGAAGAAAAAAGAAATTAGATTTTATAAAGAAGTTTAAGGCGCAAGTGATTCCGAGGCTCCATTCACGTCAAACTGGGCAAAAAAAACAAAACAACAAAAGCAAACAAACAAACAAAAAAAACAGTCTGCAAGTGTAGAGAGCACGATGGGAAGTTATGATTTTACCCCGAGCAGCTCATGTTATGCAAGCTGAGGTGCCGAAGGCGTTGGTGGGGTCTCTGGGGAGAACTTTGGTTGAGAATCTGTGGCTGAGATCAGAATAGGTATTTAGAGAGGAACTGGGAGAACGCTGGGGACGCTGACACTGGAGAGGCAGGTGGGACGCGAAGCCCACATCCTGGGCCACCTAACCACACATGTTGTGTACGTACACACTCCCAGCAAGGTACTGAAGCCACTGGCCGAGGATCATATCCTCTAATCAGTATCAGTTCATGTCCATCACACTAGAAGGTCCTTGTTGCCTTGCGCTCCTTGACGACTTCTTCAGGGTTAGCTGTAGACAAACAACGGCGCGACGCATGACTGCTGGACTGCAGTGAGAGCATCAGCAAATGAACTCAGATATTTATAATCAAGAAAAATTAATGTGCAGACGAGTGGTTAAAGTCTGACGATTTGATAGCGACACATGGTCACTTTAAAGCTAGTTTACATGTGTTTTACATATTCAGTTTACGTTGTGCAAGTAGAATAAAGGTGTTGTTAAAATAATAAATCTATTTAAAGATACAACTCAATGGAGTTTTTTTTTTTTTTTTTAACAAAAGCACAGTGCCAAAACTAAAGCATTAAAAGAAATAAAAATAAATCTATGTGCTTATTGTGAGTTTGGGTCAAATGTACAGTAAAATGCACAAGAACTTGGCTGACCAGCAGGCAGGCGAACAACTTTAGCAGATTTTGACTCAGATTCAGGATTTATATTGGACCTGAGAAAAAAAAGGAGATCAATCTTGTGTGTTTGAGGTACAGATTTTACTCTGAAAATTTGAAAGACGTGATGGCGGAACTGAAGACTTCAGACCTCTAAGTGGCGAAAATATTTTATTAATTCTTATTCACTTATTAATCATCTCATAATCCTCTTTTACCTTTTCCATCCGGCTTGTTTCTATGCATTTGCCATTAAAATGTTGTGGCATGAACATGCACAATGGCACAAAATGCAGCCTGAACTCATCCTACTTTAGCTCATCCAAAGAGCTTCTCTCTAAGTGCTGAGCTTTGTTTGTTTTTTGTTTTACTTCTTCTATATGCTGCTGACTGAAATGGTGGAGATTGTGAGTTTGCAGATGCATGAAAGGTGGGAACGCTGAGTAAATAACGATCATTTGAACTCTGTCTGCCTGGTGATCGTTTTTGGTTCTGCAGGAAACCTGGATCTGCTCTTTGTAAGCTGCACCAGTGGGATTTTTTTATTTCTTTCTTTCTGTATTTTTTTTTGGTGAAATTGATCAGAGTAACTACTGATTAGCAGAACTTCAAAAATGCCAAAGAAGCTAAAAGAAAAGCTGTGGAAGAGCGTTCAAAGCTGGCATCAGTGGTGCATTTGATTTTCCTTAACAAATGTTCACAGACAATACAAACCCATGAGGGTAATGAAGTGTGCCTTCCCCAAGCAAATTGTTAAAAAGTTAAAAAAGTGTGTTGGGAAAGAAAAAAAAAACTTTCGAACCTGCTGTTATGACCTCATAAAAAGGTCAAAGTCAAGCTGATCAAACCACCTTCAAAGGAGGAATTTGATCAAAAACATGTGAGTAAATAAAAAAAACATGGAAGTTCTAACCTGAAATGAACTCTGATCTGTTGTCTTTGGCCTACCAGAGACAGAAACTTGTTTTTGAAGGATGGTGGATTTTAGCTCGATTCAACAAAAAAAGATGACCACATTTTTAAAGTGAGCAACACTCAAACCCCTCAAAGCAAATGCAAGAGACATGACACTGGATGTATCACATCTCAATGAGTGGGTGAAGGGACAGCAGAAGATTGCATCAGTCTGAGCTCTTGTTGCTGCACTCTTTGACAACAGTGATCCTTGACCGCCTGATTTGTCTCTGGACAGGAAACACAGGAAGGAGCCCAAAAAGAAGATCCAGTGCACAACTTCTCCCCCGAAAAGAGGAA
This sequence comes from Poecilia formosa, assembly GCF_000485575.1. Classification (NCBI taxonomy): domain Eukaryota; kingdom Metazoa; phylum Chordata; class Actinopteri; order Cyprinodontiformes; family Poeciliidae; genus Poecilia; species Poecilia formosa. Next base: position 2,730,780 of record NW_006799972.1, read on the forward strand.
CAGTTGGAACACAGGCCCAGTTGAAGAGCTGGACTCCTTTTTTTTTTTTTTTATAAAATAAAAAAAAAACAAACAAAAAAAAAAACTGTCTTGTTGATCAAAATGAAACTTTAGTGAGCAGAAGGGAATCCACCTGCCGGATTTCTAATTGTTAGTGTTTTTGACTTGTGATTAGTCAAAAACACTAATCACAAAGAACATAAAGACTGCCTATTAAAAAATAAAATAAAATAAAAAATTCCATCCATTATGTGAGTAATTTAGTATATAAAAAAGAGCTGCTCTGTTTCATATTTGAGAAAAACAAAACCTATGAGATGAAGAAGGTCCTGGATGGCACAGGGGAAAAACAGGGGTGGGGTAAAGGTCTCAGAGGAGCCCAAGCAGGGGAACGTTAGAGCTCACACCTCAGTGCTCATTCTTCTTGCATATATGTGTGTGTGTGAGTGTGCGTGTGTGTTTGTGCATGCAAAGTGCCGAAACGACAGGATGTGGGTAGCCGAAAAGGTGATTATTATGAGGTAAATGAAAGATACCTGGTTAAAAATGGGTATTTTAACATTTCCTCTTAAATAAAAGCATGTTGCCTGTTTTTAAATTCAATTTTTTTAAACAACTGTTTTGAATGAAAGTTGGGAAGCAGTGGAATGTGAGAGGATAAAATAACATAAAATGTGAGGTGCTGCAAATCATTAAAAAGACAAGCAAACAAAACAGATTCTGAAAATGGTAAAATCTGCATGCACCGTGCTTCGGAAAAGTTGTGTTGGGGGTTGTGTACCACAGTGTCACTTCACTTCTTCTTTTAACAACTAAACAGTGTTTGGGATCCGAGATTAATTTGTGTTGATTTGAAAGTGAAAATGTTTTATTTGGTTATAGGATTTTAGCCTCTACAAGCTCAGGCCTTGTTTATTTTGCCTTCTGTTTCCGTTTGTTGAAGTTTCTATAGTTTAAATACACAACCCCTTTATTATGTTACCAGAAAATTAAAACAGTCTTACTTTGAAAAAAAAAAAAAAAAAATACGCAACAGCATGTTTACCTTTTTCTTGGTACTTTTTGAAATATGCAAGTTTTTCAGATCATGCGCTCCAATTCACACCCACACTCTCAACGAGCCTCTCTTGAAAGTGGCAGTGACCGTAATGCTGATGACAAGTCAGATATTCCCCCTCCTTCTTCCCTGGAGGTGGCACTGTCCAATAATTTCCAAAAAGGAATTTCTACATTTGATTCATAAGAGTTAGGACATTTTTCCACCTCACTTCATTCCCCCGCAACTGCAGAGGTGGCAGAGTTCACAGGAATCTGAGAAGCAAAACAATGACTTTCACAACTCCTGCAGTTATTTAGTTGGTACACCACTCGGGTGCCACACTTACAGTACTGAAAGGAGCCATTTTTATTCCAACCTGTTTAGTTTACATTAACATAAATCAGGGAATTTTCTTTGGTGGCTCATTTATTTATTTACTGACACAAATATTCTTCAATGTCCTGATTATTTGACGGCACATATTTTTTGAAACTTTTAGCCACCTCGTAGGTTACTTTGTTTTACATTTATGCTGGGTTTATGTTTTTGTTCATCCCAGATTTGCTAAAGATAATGAACTAACCAACTAACTAACTAACTAATCAACTAAACAAACAAACAAACAAATAAATAAATAAATTAATTAAATAAATAAATAAATAAAAGTTTGAGGAAGTGTAAGAGTGTTCGAATTCAAAACAAAAATCTTTTAACCACTGCCTTTTCCAGTTCTCAAAATTTTAAGCTTTGTTTATTCAGTTTGATACGCAGCATTAAACATTTTCTTCTACACTTATTTCAATTCCGTTCTCTACATACCCATTACAGCAATTTCCTACAAATATTTTTTTTCTACACGATCTTGATTACTTGTGTGCATTGTTGTTCCTCACAACTGGTGTTTTTTTTTTGTTTTTTTTGCTCCCAGTTCATAGAGGAACAGAATCCTTGTGGCTTTTAGAAACTCTGATTCTAATTATAAGGAGTGAGTGAGTAGATCGGATTAAATACGCAACCTGTTTCTGAGTTGTCTGCCATGACTCTGGCAGCAGGTGTTGATGGAATTTTAAAATTTGCTCTAAATTGGTCCCAGTGCAGCTGAAGGAGCTGTCGACCACAGACCTTAGCAGAAAGTACAGTCACATTGCATACTTCCCCCTTTAAAATACCAGACTCCAAAAATGACCGGCACATGATCAGGGTGGAATTACCTGCTAATGCCGCCACCTTTTAAGCAGGAGCCTTGTGAATAAAATAAAAAATGAGTTGCGCGGTCTGAGCCTGTCCATTTCTTTGCTGCATGCATGCATGTGGCCTGAGAGAAATCCTGACGCTCCAAAGAGATGTATTTTCATTTAGTAAAGTGTATTTTTGGAGAAACATGCAGTCCAGTCTTGCTGAGAGAAGAAAAATAGTGAAAAAAAAATGTACAGCAACCCCATAAGCTGCTGAAGTGTATTTTTATCTCTAAATTTGCATGTTTCTCTGCCAGGCTGGGCCCAAGAAGAGCAACGGCGACAGTCCAAAAAAGTGTTGATGCAGAACTTCTATGGCTGGTTAATCACGATAGTTCTCATAGTTTGTCGTGCACACATCAATAGACGGGGGAAAATCCTACTTATGTAACTTAGGGGTTGGAAGATGTGCTCATGTCATAAGAGGGCATAAAAAAAAACATGACAAGGGTAAAGTGAAACTTATAAAAAAGAGGAAATGCCTAATTCATAAAACTTGGTCTCTGTGTGTGAGGATTTTTATTCATCTTTAATTTATTTTGCTGCAAAAAAAAACATTTTCAAAGTGAAAGAAATATTGAATTTTAACTGGCTGCTGAATTGTTGTGACGCACAACTTTGTACTGCCATCTAGTGGCAAAAGATGCAAATTTAAACTCTGTTTCTTTTGCTTGTCTTTTCTTTCCTTTTTCTGTAATATCTCATCCATCGATTTGATCCTGTTTTTAGTTTTCACTTTGCTTTTTTTCGTCAAAACAGATGTGACAGAAGCCAACAAATGATTTGTATGCGACATAAATAAATAAATAAATAAATAAATAAATAAATAAATAAATAAATAAATAAATAATGGACAAGACCATATTTTTGCAGGGAGGAGCGTTGTCATTGTGAAAAGATATCAATGGCCTTTAGTTTTACCTCAGGAAAATCAGATCAGATCTGTATCTAGTGTAGGCGGTCAGCGTAATTTTTGCAGCAGTCAAAGAACAGAAAGGTCATACATGTGACCACAACGAAACATGTTTCACTATCAGCCGTGACGCATGCACTTTACTATCACTCTTACTTATATCGACTGAAACCTTTTACCGAACAAAATTATAAAAGAACTGATACTATATATTTTGCAATAGCTGAAACACATTTTCTTTTTATCTATTTCCTCTCTGTTGGTGCATTTGCTTATATTTTGACATTTTCAGCTGCAGAAATAACTTAGACTCTCTTTGAAGTCAAAACCGTCGAGGAAGAAACTCAGTTTGTGGTTTTGTGGATTCTCAAGTCTGATCTTATCTGCAAACCAGTCATCCCATGAAACCACAACTGATAAGAGAAAAATCGTCATGAATCAGTACTTGAATCTTTACAAAAGTGAATACTGAAACCACTGTATTACCGACGTGTGAGGTTTTGAGACTTTTGGACTGAATCAGTAAATCGAATGTTTGCCAACATTCGACTGACTCACACACCTTGCTGATGCTGATGCACAGCTGTTGGAGTCTGTGAGTATTTGTTTACTGAATTTCTAAGACTTTCCATAATTATCCCAGCCAGAATTGTTACCTTATCTATACTGAATGAGTCACTGATCCTAATTGAATACTTGGCAGAGAGCGCTGGTGGTGACAATGTGCACTCAGTCCATAAACCATCAGTCACGGTTTTTAGTCCCATTAGACACTCTATACTGTCTTTACGCAGAAAGGTTGAATCAACTAATGGATAACCTTTACCACGTGTCCTCGTCACATCTGTGTGGGAAAAGTAGTCGCAATTGTTTTTTCAGTGTTATTTGTGGCATGAAATGAAGAGTTCCTTCACATTTTGGGGATGTGAGACTACCTTTTGTGGTATGAACTAGCATGTTTCTATGAGAAAGGGGCTTTTTTTTTTGGCTTGTGCCTTGTGTGGAAAGAGATATTTTATTTTTTATTTTTTTTTAGTTTTGTTTAGGGTTTTCTTATTGCAAAATAAAAAAAAAAAAAACTGTTCAGTCAAAACCCAGTAGGTGAAATTTCAGCAGGGTCTTTTGTTTGAAGAAAACAAAGACGTTGTCGAACGTGTCGAATAAAATGCAATACGATTCGGATATGACTGCTGGAGACAAGCACCAGATCCCGCGACCCTGCAAGGATCAGCAAGTATTGATGTATTTATGGCAGGATGGACTGAACACAATCATATCTCCCTCATCACTTAACCATGTATTATCACGCTTTCTGATTATAAAGATAATGAACTGTGCTGTGAATGAAGCTATTTACCATCTTGCAGAATTTTTCCATTTATGCTTTCTTGTCAAATGCAAATGTTTAAAAAAAAAAAAAAAGAATTTCATAAGTGAAGTGAAAAACGATTCAAACCAACCTGACACCATGTGAAAAATCCCCTAAGAAAAAAAAAACAAAACAAAACAAAAAACTATAACAACATCTAAAGCACTGCAGGCTTCACTTGCCTCAGTAAGAAAGTGACATTGGGCTCCGAGGTCACTGTTGGTGAAAAGAACACAAAGACTCGTCTCAAGTTGGCCAAAAAACATCTTGGAAATATTGTTTGATCTGAGGAGACAAAAGAGGAACATTTTGGCAACTGTGTGTGGTGCTGCATCTTGTGTAAAACTGAAACAGTGTTTCAGAGAAACAGAATCATACGAAGCAGCAAATTTGGTGTTGGAAGTGTGACGGTGAGGGGCTGCTTTGCTGTTTGAGGACATGGACAAAGTGAAATACTTGTTCCAAGAAGGCAACCAGAAAGAAGGAAGCTGAAAACAAGTTGCCTTCCATCGTGTTCCTCTGTGTTGTACAACTCTGGAGTTTAGGGAGGAGAGAGCTGTGTCTTTTATAGATTCAACCCTTACAGTCGGGCCAAAGCAGCTGATGGTGTTGTCAACTTCCTCGCTGCGTCCTCAATCAGCAGAAATCTACTGCAGAGTAGAACAAGGACCGAGTCCATCCTGCTGAGCCCCTCTGGGGGGCTGAATTACGATTTCCTGAGTGACGGCGAGGCCTGGGAAATTGGACTGAGCGGCCATCCATAAGGGTGTCTGCATCCTCCAGAACAATGTGGTGACCCCTGGGAACCAAAAAGGTCAGACGAGGGAAGGTTTCCACCCTCATGTTCATACACATATATCAAAAACATACGCGCTTCACACACAGAAATGCACACACACACACACACACACAGGCATGCGGATACACAAAAGCACACTTATAGGTAGTCTAAGTAAAAACAGAAGAGATAAAATCTCTTTACCTTTGATAAGTCTCAAAAGACTAACTCAAATAAACCTCTCCAAAAGGAAAAAAAGCTAAAAGAAACCACTCCTGCTTTTATGTCCCCTTGTTGTGTGATACAGTTGTCTTGGAGACTACAGATAGCCTGAGCCCCACAATAAACTGATCTTGTATCAGGCTGCAAGTCGTTAAGCTGCGCTGTAGGTGGGAACGTTATAAAGTTGTGCGTAGACTAAAAGATGAGATTTCTCCGTATCTCTGTCTGGAAACCTGACAGATCTGGATTTAGTCTGACCCCAGACCTCCTACATGCATGTCTCGCTGTTTTACCGCCCCCTGCCTAGCCCTCCTTTCTCTGCACATCTATCATTTCAGCAGGACCACACACACACACACACACACACACACACATATGCATGACACACAAACACAATTACACACACTCTTGATTGACCTCACGCAAATTCAAAGTCATCCCTCTGAGGTGGCAATGACTGTGAATCACACCTACATTATCTGTAAAGTTGGAAATGAGACTAACTATTTATCATTCAGGTAGCGCACATGAGAAAACGTGTATTCGTTTGGGAAAAATGTCTACTCGGTGGGATATTTGGTGGCTGTAAAACATGAGTGCAGCTCTTACGTAGGTAGATCAACTCACTCCCCACTCTCTAATTGTGATCTACATCACTGGGTTTCCCTCCACAACCCCCCCTCACAGTACAGATGTGCTGCAGAGAGCCAGACTGGTGGTCATTCCAAACACAATTTCCTGCAATAGAAGAGCGGTTTGAGACAATGACCTCAGAGAAAGCCGATGCCAGCCAGAGATACCCAGCGCACCGGGGAATTCTGCCCTCGTATGACCCCCCCTTTCTTACATTGATTGAGCATCAGTCAGCCTGACTGTAGCTCCAGACCTGCTCTAACCATGACAGCTCTCACTTTTCCCACATTGACAGATCTCCTTCTTCTTTTTCTCTTCTGTGGCTGCAGATATATTTATCGATGGAAGGACCAAAACAAAGGACAATAATTCATAATAACCTGTTAGCCAATGCAGAGCCACAGATGCTCCTCATCAAACTGAGCTTGAGATTATTATTTTTTAAAGAATAGGAGAATTGAATTGTTTTTTTCTGTTTTTGTTTTTTTTTCTAGATTGTAAACCTGGTAGCGATGTCGCTAAAATAAAGGACACACTTTTCAGGCCTTTATTTGTAAACAGTTATGAAAAATATTTGTCCTTTTTCTCTTTGGATTTATCCTGTATTTTGTGTTGCTTATCACATAAAATCCTGTTAAAATACAATGAAGTCGGTTAAAACAGGACAAAATGTAAAAAAAAAAAAAAAAAGTTCAAGCTGAAAGAATATGTGCAATATGTGCAAAGGGCTGTACTGTAGTTGTATAATATATTCTCTGATTAGGATTAGAGGAGTGAAAGACTAATTAAGATTTGTTTCAATAGTTTGTGCACTAATCTGCTCAAACTTCCTCCTCATGGTGGAGCTAGAGGAAAAGTCAGGGAATAATGAGTTCAAGAGGTTTCTTGGTTGTTTACCAGGTTTCCTCAGACCTTTGAAGAACTGCTGAAAAAAAAAAAAAACATTTCTGAATGTAATGCACCCTTGTGCTTTGTCTTTAAAAAATGGACATGCAAAAATTTTAAGAGAAAAATTAGAACTTGCATTTTGTGTCATTTTTGCTGACCGTCTTCAACGTCAACCTTTCAAGTGTTTACATTGCATCATTATATAGTGCTGCAGTCCTCTGTGCGTAGGAGCTCCATGACGAACACAACCTCAAGTGTTTAGCCTTCTTGTACTCCTGGAGGCATCGGCAGAGCCAGCAGATTACTGTCTTGCATAAGCTTCAGCATCAAGTCACACAGACAGGATGTTGATAACATCCACCAAAACTCCATCTCTCTCACTAAGGCCGTGCATTTCTTTCTTTTCTCTCTCCCTCTACCTTTCCACCCACACACAGCAGACGGGGGATTTGGTAAACGAAAACCAACACACGATGAGAATGTGCGTCGGCGCATTTCGTAATGGACCACAAGAATAGCTATAAATGCCTGCTGCTCTAATCACCCCGAGGGATTTATTACCAGCACCACATAATAGTCATTATGGTAGTGGGCAGGATGACGTCCTGTCCTGATTGCTAAAGAGTTTAAGAATTTGAAGAAAGAAGCAAAATCTCCAGGATCTTCTCATCGGTTTGCTGACCTCTTTCTTCAGTAGTGCAGTGAAGAAATCTTTGCACCTTTACGCATTTTCAATAACCCTTATTGAGTGATGATTTATGTGTGATTGATCACATTTTCAACTTCAGCAACTAACCCAAGTCTGATTACCATCAAGAAATCACCTAAACTGAACCTGTCTGACAACTGGAAATTGGTTAAAATATTTCAAAATGTAACACGTCATGTCCAGATCTACAGAAATTCAACATATACCCATCAGCCTGGAAAAAGACTTCAGCAAACCACAGGGAGAGCCTTTATCCACAAAATGAGAAGAGATACAACAATGGTGAACACTCCTAGGAAAAACTGTCATGCCAAAATTACTCCAAGAGTGCAATAATAGTTTTTTAAATAAGAAAACTACTGGGGGAAATGAATTCCAATGCCATATCCACATCTGACTGAAAGAAGCAGAAAAGGTTAATTTTACATTATTGCAATTCCCAAGACAATTAGGAAATTATTCAGTGCTCTGATGAGACAAAAACAGAGCCTTTGGAACATCTGGTATAAAACAAACAAAGCCTTTCAGGAACAAAAGATAATGGCAGTCAAATGTGTGGTAGCAGCGGTTAAATGGGGCTGTTTTGCAGCATTAAGGCTCAGTAGATTTGCTGTAAGAAGTGCAACCATGAATTCTGGACTCTACCAGAAAATGCAGAGAAAACATGTGAGGCCTCTATGTGGTCAGTTCTTCACCATAAGCTCAGTGTTATGCAGCAGGATAATAATCCAAAGCCCACTTGAAAGTCCATCAAAGGCTGGATTTATATCAGATTGACCTTTAACAGCCAATTTACAAAACCCTCCAACCTGTGGGCCAAAATTCGTCCACAGCAAGGTAAAAGACTCGCCACCATTTGTTGCAACCACTAGATGGCAGTTTCTGTGCTTCAAGGGCATTTACATCTTCCAGATGGAGAAAGTTTAGTTTCAACAGCTTATTGAAACTGAATCATCACTTCGAAACTTTTTTTTTAGCATTTACTCAGGGTATGTCTGTTCAATATTTACATTTTCTTTGATGATATATTAAGTTTGAAATAAAAATAATAATATTTCAGAAAGAAAAAACAAAAACGACAGGACATTTCTGAGGGGCAAAGTTTTTTTCATATCTCCATAATCTGTTTTTTGCCTTTGATTTCAGCAGAGTAAAACCTGTTTTTTAGGTGTCACCAGTGAAGTCCAGCTTGAAGCTAATTAATCATGCAGGTCATCGGCCCTCAGCGGCCACGTATGAATTTGTCCCCGTCGCCCTGACATTAGATGGAGTGTGAGGGTTATTCTGCGTTTACTCGTACGCCTCCCGCAGGTTGGCAGCTGTCCAGGACCGCTCAAGCTCTTCGTCAGGTCCGGGACTTTAGGAAAGATCTTCTAGGCCTGATTACAAAAGTGTCACAGAATGACAGATGAAGGCTCTAAAGAGCTCTATCTTTAGCTCTGGGTAAGGCTGTCTCTGCTCCAGACTCCACTTGGCTCTTAAAGGCAGAATAGCAGGACGAAGAGGAAGGGAAGGACAGGGGAACCGATGGTGGGGTGGGGGGGAGAAAATAAGTCACTGCTTGGGAAGAAAGTCGCCTGTATGAGGCTGAAGTTTTTGTTTAATTGTTGTTAATCAAAAACAAACAATTAATGCATGAATAAAACGTGAAGAAGCAACAGCAACAGATTTCCAAACGGGAAATCTTTATTCATGGCCGAATGTTAATAATGACTAATCTATGTTCATCTAAAGATTCATCCTTATTGTTTCTGAATAAGACAAAGCAGGATTTCTCCCCCTCTGCCTGTCTGCCTCCCCCCCCTTCATGCCTCTGTTGGTTTAACCCTGGTGGGCAGCAGGCAGGCCTGACAGCACCCAGACACTCTCATGTGATTTATAGTGTGCTCCGAGAGTGCAGAAGAGATGACCACTCTGATTTGACCCCTACCATCTTATCAGCCTCTCATCAAGAAGCAGAAAACACTCAGACTCGTTGTCGCTTACTCATCCGACCCTTGTGCATTTTTAGGCTAAAAAGTTTGTGTCTCTTCTATTTCGTCTTCTCGGTTGCAAAGGACCTTGAAACGATGAGTAAGTTGGAAAGATTTTGCAGTCACCTTTACACAAAGTGTACTTTCCCAGATTTTTAAAAAGAGTGCCACTTGTAGTTTCTCATTCTCGAGAATTCAGACCGTGCATGACTTCTTTTTGTTTTCTGTAATTTACTGAATCATTGCAAAGCATGACTCCAACAAAGGGACCCAACTTAAGTTTACTATTATATTCCTATTTATTACTAGCAAAAAATAATAATTTAACCATTTTATTTTGATCAGAATTCCTTAAATGACAAAACAATATTTTTGGATTGGAATCTTGTTACTATTAATGCTTTTTTAAATGATGGGTATTGTTGTCAGTAGGAATACTCAGCCACTAACATATTTTCGTTGTATACTCCATGGCTTTACAGGCTGCTTCTCTTTCTGAATTAAAATAAAATGCTGCCCATCTTTCTGGACAGCAGCTAAACTGCATTACCAGTCACACACATTGTTTGATGATGTGCCAAACGTGTTTTTTCTGTAAATTGTGTTTTTTTTTTTTTTTTTTTACTGTAACAGTACATTTTCACAATAAAGTGAGACTTTTGGCTGCTGCAGATGTTCACAGGTATCCCTTTAGAAGTGTGCAGAGAGCAGCTGAAACACCAGTCAGTAAAGTTTATGATGTTCAAAGTAAAGTGCTATGTTTATGAAGCAGGAGAGCTATTTTTTTCTTGGCAGATTTGTCCATTTATCTTTAACTGAAACACCACTGAAATATGTTAGAATCCAGAGAATAAAAGAGCATTATCATAAAAGAAAAGAAAACATCCTAACATTAGCTTAGCATATCAAGAGACAGCGTCGGATGAAAAAAATTATCCGCAGGAGCAAGATGTAGGTTGACTGAAGACTTTAATTGCATGTGTCTAACATGCACATTTCAGAGAAAGACTTGCCCTGTGGTCATAATCAGCTCCAATGTAATCGAAGGACAAAAAAGTCAATATTTTTGGAGCGGACATGACAAAGCACTGATCTTGGCCCGATAGAAAATTTGTAGTCAGAGCTAAAAATATGTATGTGAGCAAGAGATCTTGCAAACATGACTCAGTTTCACCAGATCTATCCAGAGGAATGAGCCAAATTTCCAGCAAACTGTGGGAAAAACTTGCAGAATGATACACAACAGTAGTTTATATACTTTTTATGTAGTTTGAATAATAAAAAAAATTAATAATAATAATAATAATAATAATAATAATAATAATAATCTACTGAAAAAACATTCCTCTCATTCTGTCATATGGCAGTTGTAAATAATATTGGTGATCCTTCAGACTGAAAAGTGTCTGAAAACGGTGCATGTAAATACCCGCAGTTCCATGGTGTTGATTTCAAATGAATAACAGAACTGAGACTCAGTGCTGTCAATTTCTTACAAGAATCAACAACAACAGGAAGCCCTTCAAAACTTGTAAAATGTATTTCAGTGAAAGACCAGCAGCCTCTGTCCAGTAGGGGGAGTCATACCCAACGCTATGAAACTTCAAACCATCTAAGCGTCATCCCATCCAAGCACAGCTTTGAAAGCTCACTGTCTTTTCTCCTTTCAGTCATTCTAGAATAATAATAAGACGTTAATAAACAAACTGATTAAAAATGGACAAACAAACAAAACAAAACATTTGGAGCACAAGAGCTATCCAAAATTAGGACTTATAATTTAAACTCAGAGCAACCAGAGCAGGTCATGCACCTACACCTGGCGTCCTCTATTCCCAGTCCAACGAAAAGAAACATTTTTCCACAGAAATCACCTCAGAACATCTTTCAAAACAAGCACGAGGTTGGGTTTGAGGTGACGTAAACACAAATCTGTTTCTGTGGTTTTGGTACGCCATGGATTTTTTTTTATTTTTTTTATTTTGGAAAAGGAACAGCAGCCCAGCATTACAACAACGGAGGCCACACAGACAGTGGTGTTTAGTGCCTTTTTCTGGACACAGGGACAGTCAGATGAATGAAAGCAGAATAAGACAGAAAGGGATCATTCAGTGTTGCATGACTTCAGCAGATAACTAACGGCGCAAATGACAAACAGGAGTAGAAAAGCAACGTAAAATCTGTTTGCTTTCAAGTCGGCGTACATTTGCACATAACTGACTTGAGCAACGCGCTGAACTGCAAGCAAATGCGGAGACGTCAGAGTTAAGTGCAACACTTTCATTCTTTCTTAAAGATTTTTATATTGCCTGGTCCCATAACAGAAGAAAAAAAAAAGAAGCAAGAGGAAAAACTATTTGGATTGCAGGAGGGGAAGAAACGAGCCAGATCACTGTGGTAAAGTCACCCTGACACAGAGACAGAGACCAGACAAAAAGCTCCCCCTCGTAAACTCCGGAGTTAGTCTTCAGTGATCTGGCACAAGCAGCCATGGAGTGACACTAGCACAGATGCCTTCATCGACACCGAAGCGTTAGGCATTTTGATGTACGCATGAACTCTGAGTCAGAGAGGAGGGGAATTTAATCTGTGGGCGTATCTGAGCTCATTTTTATCAGCAAGTGGGATTTTTTATTTTTTATTTTTCCTGGTCTCCACCATGCAGGGATCGATCAGACAGGAGACAGCTGAGGGCAGGCGTCACCCACACACACCTACACACACACACACACACACTCCTCCTTCTTTTCCGTGAGCCTTGGCCCACCCAATTCACTGCATCAATCAATGCACTGGCTGCCAAAAACTCTCTTCCCTAATTCAACAGGCCTCCCTGCCTCCCCAAACACACAAACACATCAACAGATCTTTGCTCACTTGCACTAATGACCACCTCTTCAAGGAGCAGAGGTGAACTGAGGGTGTTGTGGAGAGCGAGGCTCGTTGCCACATATACAGTTCTGTGAGAGAGTATTTGCCAGTTTACTCGTTTCCCCTGTTTATGCTGTTTTGTTGACCTGAAATGTGTCATCAAAACTAATTGAAATATAAGGCAAAGATGACAGGGATTAAAAAGCAGGCGGTTTTCAACGTGAAGGTAAAAAGCTGTCCAACTTAACCTATCCCTATGTGAGATACAAACACTGCTAACAAATGTTTGTGAGTCTTCTTTACAGAGTAGTTTTAAATCAGCCACATTGAAGGGTGTCTGGAAATTGTTATTTTTTTTTTTAGTTCATGACAAAACATGAAAAAATGAATGTCGTTTTTGCTCAGTCTCTTTGCTAAAACATAAACTGAATCAAGTGTAGCAGTGCTTCCAATGTTTGCTTTGACTTTGTTTGTGACCTCTTGGATGAACTCTTGGAGTAATTTTGGTAAGTTGAACACATCTGGGAAGGTCCATCGCTGTTATTGGATTTGTGGATGATGGTTCTCAATATCATTTGCTGAAGTTCCACAGTCTTAGAAATGAATATGAAAACCCTTTCCAGGAATATGTTAATAAGTCATTTCTGTTCTTGGATTTCTTTAGATTGGGCCATAACATGTTGCTTTTCAACATTATTTGTCTACTTTCTGAGGTTCTTTTGTTTTCTGATTTTACAGCTCTGCCTAAGTTTGGCTTGTTAAGTTGAACTAAGATTTCCAAAAAACCATCGTTAATCACAGCTAAAGTATTACTGAGCACAGGCATAAATAATCTTCAAATGGGGTGAGGATTGCTTTTTCCCCCCTCTAAATAGATGAAATCATAATTTGCAAACCAGCTTTGAATAAAATTTAAATGGCTTTTAGGATATGACGCTCTTAAAGGGATGTGGGTTTCATAATCGGAAAGTCAACTAATTTCAAATGCACTCGAGAAATGAACAAAATAATAAACAATAATTGGAGCTTTTCAACACGATAACATATTTTGTTCACATTAGTAATATAATAATCACATATGTTGAAGCAACGCCTGCACGCCGTTCTCTTCATCCCTTCCGTAAATATGTGGGAGATGAAGATGAAGAGCAGATGACGTGCGTATATTTTGTGAGTTCTCAGTTAGTTCAGTGTCCGAAGCATGTCTTTGCGACAAACCTCAGCTGAAACAAAGCAAATGAGGTTAGTCAGAAATAAAGATATCAGAGTCAGATCTTCAGAGAAAGCAATAATAAAAGCTAAACTGCTCTGTGGGGGTTTCAGATTACCTCCCATCCTCATTCCTGGTATTCTTCCACAGCAGAACCACTGGTTGTTTGCAAAGGACTTGCAGGAAGCTAAAAATGTTTCCGTCTTACTGCAGGCTGATGGTGACTAACCCGCCACACAACCGTCATCAGATTCCAAGGCAGATAACAAGAACATTAACAGTGACATCATCCTCACACGCAGATGCCGTTCGTCTCTTGATGCCCCTGCCTGAGTAAAACAGGAAAATACAAACAACGGCAACAAGAACCGCAGAATGACAATGCGCACAAAAACGGAAAAAAACTCCATCATAACAGACTAAACAGAAAGTGGGACGGAGTGAAAGGCTTTGTTGACCCAGAATATCATGAAGCAAACACAAAAACCCGTTGTTATTGTTACAGTATAGTCTTAGGCTACCTGGGCTTAATCAAGGTAAAGCACATCTTCTTATTTTCTCTTTTTAGTTGATTATTTTAGTATTAAAATAAATAAGTATGCTGTTTTAAATAAACTTCTCTCCGCTGGAATCCCACATCAGCCAGTGGTAGAAGTAGCCTGACCAAACGGCTGTAGCACTGTAAATGGTCACAAGCGTTTGTGGCAAACAAGAACTAAAATCAATTGATAAAACTTAAGATTTAATAAAAACTTAAAATTTTTTATGTTATTATCAAAAAAGGTTAAACTTTTTAATGTTCAACAGAAATTGTGATAAGAGTTTTGGATCAAATAAAGCGCTTTAGAATTATTATGTTAGAACTACATTGTTTTAGAGTGTTGTGAGGAGCATGTACACGAGGATGATTGACAGCCCTGAGGCTCTCCTCCTGGCTCTGATTAGTTGTTTCAGATGGAATGGTGTATTTGGTCAGACGACAGCAGGATTATAGGGAGAAGGCAGAGGACCTTGATGTTTTCACAGATTGTCTGTCCCGCACCGTACTCTCATGACAGAGTGTTAGTTTTAGCAAATATGTAAAAAAATATATCTTTTTAAAATAAAAGTTACACGCTGCTGCTTTAAACCTGCTTGTTGTGTGATCGTGACGCACACTCGTGACATCATTAATCAGTACCTTTAGCTGTCTTAAAAAGACACAACACAAATACCACCTTTCTGCCTCTTTGCCAGGACTCGCTTGAAAAAGAAAGTTTTAGTCACCATGGGTTTTTATTCTGGTAAGGTTAAATAAAGTAATTTTAAAAAAACCCATTATTCCATCTTCTGTGAATCCAAAAAGCCAAAAGAAGACGGCTGTTAAAAAAACAAAAAACAAAAAAACAAAAGTTAAACCTTCTTCAAGTTCTCAGTAATCACTGTTAAAATGTACTTTTCATTCATCATCCGTGATTTCATTTTTCATTTTTGACAAAAAGGTTTGCAGTTTACATAATCAAATTTGGAACTATGAGGGGAAAACAATCTAATAGAGTAATGTCAGATTATACTGCATGCATTGTCTAGTTGTGTCTGTTCAGATTCATGTGTTCTTTAAGCTATGATGTACATGTGTTTGTGTTAAACTGCCACTGCTTGCCTACTTTTATTTCCCCTGCAGGGATACTGATAGTCCTTCAGATAAGCTCCAACTCCATTTACAATCACAGCTTCTGAGATTGAGTCTTTCTTCTCTAATAAGTAAATTACCTCTAATACCTTCTGCGATGTACTTGGATGCTCTCAGTCTGCTCGGACACTCATCCAGTCCAGATGTTAGGCTGGTCTTCAGGGGAATGCATGCAGCACCTAATGTATGGGAGAGCAACAGACGACCAAAGGCTCAGGCATATACATGTCTCCAGTAAATGTAATCGATAGCTCGTCTTTCTCCTGCTCTCTGCTTCAGTCTGAAATTAACCCCTCGGTGTTTGCAGCTTTATATATTTTCTTCCTCTCAGCTCTCTTTATTTTCCCCTCTTTTGTTGTACCTCCTGTTCGCCATCAGTGCAGCCAGCTTTATCCCCACCGGACTCGTTTCTTTCGCACAATAACAAACACAGGTCTCGCATTAGGGCTACGGTCCATTCTGGCTGGCTAATGAGGATATCAATCGATCTTAAGGTGCAACACCACAAACTGATGGGAGGGGGTGGGGGCAATTTTTTTGCTGATTAAGAACCCCACCTGGAAAACATATTTATCCACTCTGCTTGTTTGACATTCCTCAACAGCTGTGTATCAGTGATGTAAACACAGCGAGGCTGCTAACTATTGCTAATGATATATCCTTAGTTTACAGATGCATCCATCATTGCTGGATGATAACTTCTGGTTTTTGGACGGTGCAAAAATGATTAAAACTGATGCCACATGGGAAGTTCAAAGTATGATGAGTCTATTTGTATGTCAGAATGTGTGTCTTTAGCGGTCGAGGGTGGGAGGACAGTGTTGTGGATGGTCGCTCTCGCCATCAGAGGCCTCCATGGTGGCTGCCGGGCCATGTGTGCCAGAGGACATGGCTGTTTTGTTTCATGTGGTTTCCAAAAATACAGAGTTATGGAGACACAGTCGCCCCACGCCATCGTCACCACCTCCGCCCTGCGCAAACACTCGCCGGACAGAAACAGTGAGAAAGCAGAGGGTGATCCAACATGTCTGCTGCTGGCTGTGACCCGTACCTGTTTCTGTGGGTTTTACAGGCAGCTTCACACCGTCAGGTCACGCATCGCTGCGCCGTGAGGTCTCCGAACACTGACTCTTTGTGCAGCCACAGTAGTGCGTGGGAAGAGCCTGGTGCCACACACCACACAGATAGAATGTGTCACTACTGGAATTTTATAAAGTAGATATTTAAAATGTATTTTAAAAGAAGAGAAAAAAAAAAAACATTCACTTGCAAGACGTTCCCCACTGCTGACTTTGACAATTAAACTCTCCAAAATGCATTTACTGACAATTGCAGATTTCTAAACATTAAGTGGAGAAATTCTGAGGGCAACCTAAAAACTACTTGTGAGTAAATGAGATAAAAAATGCAATAAAAAGAGAAGACAATTGGCATTTCAGCATGAGAGCCTTATGAACGTCATGATCAAATATAAACTGTCAGGAGCAAAAATACTGGAGAAAAGCTTGTCTTTATGATATGAGAAGACGTTGAGGAAGGAAACAATAGATATTTTTATCCTCCAGAGAAAATCTATACAACAGATAAACCTTTATTTTAAGTATGAAATTATATAACTAGAAGTATATCTAAAAAAACAAACAAATTAAATATGTGGGAAAAAAGCTTATGGAAAAACTTCATAAAATAAAATGATATCACTCAGATGTTCTAAAACATTTCCAAAAGATGAAATTTATTAAAATAATAAAATAAAAATGCAAGCATAGTTGCCCAGGCGACATGTTTTGAGCAGATTTGCTTTATGTGGGCAACATTATTGCTCTGTTGCATATTTACATGCATCTAAA
The DNA here is from genome assembly GCF_000485575.1 of Poecilia formosa. NCBI lineage: Eukaryota > Metazoa > Chordata > Actinopteri > Cyprinodontiformes > Poeciliidae > Poecilia > Poecilia formosa. The sequence goes on from NW_006799972.1 coordinate 2,748,142, forward strand.
GTTTATATCATGTGTTCTATACTTTTGTTTTGATAAGGTGAGGAATTGCAAAATGATAAATCAAAAACAGTAATAAACACTTGGATCTAGTTTAATAACATAAAATAAAGCTTTAAAATTCTTACACAATGTTTGTTTTTTTTTTTTGGTTTTGCTTTTCCGCATCCAGAAAAATGCTGAAAAACATTTTTCAGGATGTAGTTATACTGAGTCCTCCCTGCCTGCATGTCATATTTCACTTTACTTTTTGTGTTTGTGTGTGAGTGCATCTCCACTGGAGAACAGACGTCCACGCTCTGGAGCAACACAGGCCAAACGAGGCCCATCTGGAAACCATTGGCAGAAGCTGGAGCCCTACAGCTATGAGAGCTTCTGCCCACTTTATCCGTGTTTTGTCTCCCCTTCTGTCGTTTTTTTTTTTCTTTTTCTTTTTTGTCTTCCAATGCATCTTTTTTTTCCGCAAGTGTACATATAAAAATGTAGGTTTGCAAAGTAGACAACCCTTTCAGAGGGATGCGTTTAACAGCCCTGCATATACAAAGAATGACTGACACGACGACCAAACACCCAACGACTTACATCCTGGTAATGGGCAGCATCTTTTCCATTTTGATCCCAGAGGGAAGTGGTGGAGATTCTTATCACCGCAGCCCCAGAGACACTGAGCTGATTGTGTGTGTTTGTGTTCGCATGTCCACATGTGTTAGTGTGTGTGCGTGTGCTCTGGGGGCAACGCTGTGTCCTGAGAGAGAGGTGGATGTAGCAGAGCCCTGAGGCCACAGGAAATCCACAGAGACAGACAGACTGAGAGAGTGAAGGCTGTCAGAGGGCAGAGGAGACGGTGACATAGCTGGCAGAAAAGCAAACCGGTGGATCAGGATCTCCAGACTGAGCTGCAGTTCAGGTTACAAGGTGCTGCTTTTCAACAGTTTTATGCAGGTTAATCTGTAGGTTGCTTTTGATGTTGATTTCTTTCATTCCTGTGCCTATCCTCATAGAATCTGGGGTTACGGTACATAACCGATGTTCTTGGTCAAACTTTCCAGCGAAATCTATTCATCGTTTACTTTTACCCATTTATGTAACGTGTCTCTCTTTAGTCATCCTGTGAGTCAGCCTCGTTTCCCAGTTGCTCCTTTAGGTGGTCGCTGTTTGAGCAGCAAGCAGCATCAGGTCTGCTACAATCCTCTCCGACCTGACTTTGCTTGTCCAACCATTTCAATCTATTGAAGGTTTATTGGGTGAATAAACTATCTCATGCATGTTTCCCCTAATGAAAGAGTTGCTCTGTAGAGGAGACCGACCTGCCAGACTTGTTCACAGACCTCCACCATGTATCTGTGGGACACTGTTCCCCAACCCCCCACCCCCAACTTTCCTCCGTGTATTTTTTTTTTTATCCCTTTCATTTCGGCGTATTATGATTTCATTCAGGCTGCTCCTGTGGCCTTTAACAGTTCACTTCCATTTGCAGTGTAGAACCTTCATGGCCCTGCATTCTGGTTTCAGAAGACCACCCACGTACCCACACATTCATCCGCTGCCTCACTCGCTCCGCACCGCCTGCAGGCTGCTTCATGAAGGCAGAAACTCACTGTCCAAACAGGAAAATAATCATACTTGCATCAATATTCCCGAGAGGAAAATAATCATATACAGGGAAAACAAAAAAAAGCTGCAACAAAGAGTTAATCTAATATCCAGCAACTTTGTGTGCTTTCCTCTCCTGTGGATTTATCAGATTAGGCGTTGCTGTCAGTTCCATTTTTGACAAACTCTTTTATAGCCTGTATTTTCTGGCGAAACATCTTTTTCTGTTCCATCCATATTATCTCAGCTCAATCAGCAGCATCATCAGAAGGACGTGTGCTGTATGTTTAATGCTGTGCTGCTCGAAGGGAAAGATTCACTCCATTCTCAAATCATCTCAAACCATTTTGTAGCCTCTACATCCTCCACATTATGATTCTGCCACCACCATGTTTCAACATGGGAATAGGAAGATGTTCAGTGTTAACCTTTCCTTCCTTTGTTCATTGCGTTTTTACATGTAAGCCAACAAGTTCAGGTTTGGTCTTATTTGACCGGAACACCGTTTTCGTGTATTTGTTGTTTTTCCCGAACTGCTTGTAGACACTCCAAATGTTTCTTCTAATTACTTATTTTTCAACAATGTTTTGCTCTTGCTGCTTTTCCAAAAGGGGTAGACCCGTGGAGGGCACCTCAAACAATTTTGAGGATTAATGTTTTATAACGCAACACTGCTTCAAACTTCTCCAAAATGTTTTCGCTGATCTGTCTTAACCAAAATTCCTTTTTTAAATTAAAAAAGCTGTAAACAGTATTTTAACAGAAACACAATTTAGGTTTTATAAACCTTACAAATTACAAAAAAAAAAAAAAACCTTTTTAGTTTATCTAAGCATTTTTGACTTGCAAAAAGAATCTGATTAGATTTACTTAAGTTAAATTCAAGCGAGATGACCCTTTTCCCATTAAGTTTTTCGTGCACATCAAAGCATGTGGCAGGCGAAGGGCACACACAAGCACATGTTCAGCCACCCACAGAGGATTTAAGAGACACAATGGATATCAGATAGATGGCAGATCCTCTAAAGCTTTAAAACGAAGCTCACAAATTACCCTCACCTCCTCCACTCCTTCGGAGGCATGTCCGCGTTCATTCGGTCCCACTCTCTCCTCCCGCCTCCCTCGTCCTCTGTCATGCTGCCTCTCGTGTTACTGTGTGTAGATTTTGTGGGGTTTACAAGACAGCTGAGTCTGGAGAAAGCCCAGGAACAGAGACAGGAAGACCAGAGAGCAGTTCCTGAAAAGGCTTTTCGGTGACATTGTTTTTACTGGCAGATAAGTGAGGGAAAAACGTTGCTCATGTACAGCAAGGTGCGCTAGTAAAAAACGTAAAATCTGAATGATTGTGCATAAATTCGAACTGTCTTACAGGTTTTTCCCACAACCACAAAAAGTTTTACAGAAGTTTGTTGTAAAAAAAAAAGCATGAGCTGTAAAATAAATATATAAATATACAAAAGAATTAACATGTTAATGTGCAAAATATGCTGTATTTTTCTTGACAGGTACAATACCAAATAAAGCACATTTTATTTATTTATTTATTTTTATTTTATTTTATGCATGGTGCTTATTTCGTAAACTGAAGTAATTGCCACATTGAGGAGTTTATTATTTAAGAAGTAATAACAATTTTTATCAAAACTACAATCATATCGGCATTATTTGCTTTTACAGATCATTTGCAGCTTAAAGAAAAAAAAACATTTAAGCATTGTGTAATTTTCTTCTCTATTTCATACTGAACATGTCCCATAAATGTACACGTATTCTTAGGACAAATCTTAAACTTTCTTCCATCGTGCACGTGTGTGTGTATTCAAGAGAGAAAGTTTTCTGCATACAGTGTATCGGCGTGTAGTGTCCACTTGTATGTTGCATGGTACTGTGTGTGTCTTGCTTGGTGTATACTACTGAGTCGGAGGGAAGACGTAGCGAGAGCACCTTGTTAGGTAAACTGTTTGACATTCGCATGGAGGATGTGATAAACAGGAAGCAGGACCCCCCGCAGTGTCCCGCAGCCACACGCCAGGGTCACAGCAAACATCCCCAGCATAAACATGTCCGATACGTAGACATTTATAGTTATCAGGCCTGTCAAAACATCAAAGGAAAAGCATGAAAGTTGCCTCCTCAGATACAGAACCAGATTTGGTGATGTCAGTCCCAAGCTTTGATAGCTTCGTTTTTTTTTTTTTCTTCTTTTTCCCTACAGTTTGAGGTTAGACTTGCCAGGGGATAAAAAATGAACAGCACTTTCATGACAACATGCAGTGTTTATCCAGGGTTCTGTGTTAAAGATCTGGGGGTTTGTGGATTCAGTTCTTTTTATCATGCACCCCGCTCCCCATCGCTGTCTGTCCTCTGAAGTTTCTCGTGTTTTGTTTTTATTTTTTCTCTCGTGTTACAGTGAAACTTGAAGGCAGAGTCGCAGAGCGTGTATTAAAACAATTGTTCCTGTCTGGCACTGGTACATCACTCTGCCAGTGATGTGGTAAATATTGTGCTTCCTGTCTCCTTCTAAACTCTCTGGGTAATTGGTTTGTGTTAACCTTGTGACCCAGTTATTGCAGGCCCTGGCTGGGCTTACTTATTCTAATGTGGCATTTGTTTATAATCAAGAAAACATATTTGTATATGTATATATATTTTTTTCAATTATTTTATTTCAGTAAATAACCAAATGAATATAATGATATTCTTTTTTTTAAGTTATGTCTGTTTAAAGCCTTGAGGTATAGATTAAGTGTCATTTATTTTTTTAACATTGTTTTTTTTTTTTTTTTTTAGTTTTACAGTAAGTTTTTTTTGCACATTTTTACCTAAAACCTTCATAAATCTGATTTTGCACACATCAGATTATAACCATGTAATTCAATTTGCAATAACACATAGAAACTCTAATGGAATGTGCATAAAATAATTCTCATACAGAAATAAAGAAATAGAATTGGAGTAATGTTGGATCATGGTCAATGCTTTCATTTTATGAAAAGGAAAATAATTAGCTAAAAGTGAAATGCAAACAGAGATAAAAAAAAAAAATAAAACGCTAATTTTAGCAAAACAGGCTGGTTTTGGTGCACAACCAAACAGTGAGGCTCGATAATGCACTTTGTGTCAGTCTTGTTCGTGCATCAGTTCTGCCTTTGGTGACTGAACGTCATGGAGGAAATCAAGTTCAGTGAATTTTCAGCCTCTGCAGCAACTGAACCAGCAACGCTGTAGCGATTAAAAAAAAGAGTTTGACCAGTTTCTCTTCTTGCTTAGTTGTTCGATTTTATGGAAAAAATGTAGGTCAGCAGCATAAGAGTTTAAAGGGGGTTAATGTTATGAGAATATAAAATATTGCAACCCAGTCCTATTGTCAGAAGTAAAGTAGCTGCAGTATGTGCATGCGTGTGTTTCCAGACCTGGTCGATGCTGCTGAGTGGTTGGAGATACAGAAAAAAATGAGCAATTAGGAAGCTCCTCAACAGGCTGATTAGATTGCAGAGACGTGCCAACAAGCAGGAGTGTTAGAAAAAGCTGATGTCCTCTGGCTCCTCCTTGTCCCGTCATTTCTTCCCATTTTAATTGAAAGTTTCTGACCAAAAATCTGGTTGTGAAAAAAAACAAAAAAAAAAACAAAAAACTCAAATCAAAGCTAAATAAGCATTTTTAAAAATGAAAAACAAAGCACCTCGAATTCTTTTGTCTTTAATAAGAAATGTATCAAAACTATAATTTTAACAATATTAGTCTTTTTTTTTAATTCTAACAAAAATAAATTCCTTTGACAGATTTATTCTGAAAAACATTCTGAAAAAAATATCTATGAACTTACATAATGTCCAAAGGCAAAAGAATTACTGTCCTACATCTTATTTGGATTTTTATGTTTTTATTAAATTTTTTTTTACCAGTGTGAAAATAACATTTTACACATTGTGATGCATAAAAATAAAACTTTTAAAAATGTCAAAGACAGCGAAGGATTTTTCATGACAGTTTCAGCTTCACTATTGAAAATACGCTGCAGAGTGATCAGAGTGGTGGAAACAGTTTTACATCAGTGTTTTGAAAGAAGTCATATCATGAAGTACTGAAAATTTTCTGAAGTGTAATAGTTGACAAAGAAAAAAAGCAAATGAATTATCCTGTTAAAAAAAGAGGAAAAGTATATATACATATATACATATATATTTGTTTACAATGATCCAGAGCTTCTAACTGTTACTTACCTCAAAACACCAGAAATGCAGCTTCATTGTTATAATTACATAAAATAAAACAAAGAAAATTCCTGTTTTCTTATTACGCTACAAGCAAAGTTATCCTAAAATGATACACAGCCTGCTTTTGCTAATTCTAAAGTTGTCAACGGTGCCTTTTTGTAGCGTCTTCTCATCTTATAGTGCAGTAAAATTTCACAGAATAAAACGCTACACATGAGCAGCAAAAATGTATAAACATAGCCTCCTTTTCTAAAAAAAAAAAATCTACTCCATCTGCACTTTGAGCATCTGCGCTGCGTTGCACTCCAGGTTGGATGTTTCCAAGCAAAAACTCTGGTTGCATGTGTATTTTTGGAACAAAGTCAACAAGACAAGTGGCCAGCAAACCAATTGTGAGCTCCTCTAGCCGTCCTCCAATTTGGACGCCTGCACTTCCACTCACCCATCTGGACCTATCGCAGTCGGACATGTCCAGTCCAAGCACAACATTTCTTTGTTTCCACTGAAACGGACCCTTTGAAAGTGCTGGCCTCTCCTCTATGAGCCTCGCGGATTGCATTAAACCAGTTGGGATTTGAGTGTGAGCATGGAAGCGTTCAACTTGTCAACAGACAAATGGTGCTTGTCCAACATACTAAAACTAATCGGAATTTTGCCACAGAGAATAAAAGACATAAAAAAAAAAGACCATGAGACGATGTCAACAACCTGTCAGTACTTTACTGCCTCCTCAGCCAAGTCTCACATCTGATATGCTTAAGTGTAATTCAGGCTGCACCAGAAAATGAAAGGCATGTCCTTTCATTCAAGGGATGTGTCATAAGGCTTGTTCAAGGTATCTACTATCTATGGTAGGAAAATGATGGGCTATTATCGACCATCCCTGGGGAGTCGGTCGAGAAAGATATGAGTGGTATCTCCAGTCACAGAGTCCATGACCTTAATATGTAAACAGTGGGAGGGACGGCGATGCAGAATTGTGTAGCCAGTCTCCCAAACTCCGTCATTCTGCTTTTAAAACACACAATCACCACTATATTCCAAGAAATGCAACGTACACTCGTTGACTATTTTTAAGTTTTTGACGTAGCCTACGTGTTTTCATATTCAGCACAATTCATATGAGGAAAATTTGATCATTTTTTTTCTGCAGCTCGTTTTGTTTATTATGAATTGTAAAACTGCTGTAACTGTGTGAAGCATTTGCAAAGTTATGCTCAGTTTTATAAACAGAAGATATATGATACTGATGAATGAAAAGGAAACATTTTAGAACTGACCGAAAACTTCAATACACAAAAATGTCACTAAATTTTTAGGGATTAAAATCAATACTTTTATTGAGAGGATCCAGTTTATTTGTAGTCATGAGATGAGGATAGGAAACTTTGAAAAAGATTGGAGTTAGTTTTTTAAGCATCATGAGATTTATGCATGTTCTACTATCTTTTAACAGGTTATTTAAAGATAAACTAATCTAGAATCAAAATTTAAGATTTATATAAAAAGTAGTGACACCTCTATTACCCTTACAGGAATAGGTGCACGTACTCAGAGAATTATATTTTTACATTACAAACTTTATGTATTTTATGATAATTGTGAATTGGACAGAAAACTATTTGTAGTTTTCAGGGTTGTTTTTCCACAAAAAAAAAAAAGTGCGCTTTGCAGTTATGATCAAACTCCTTAAATAAATTACACTGACGTCTCAGGATGTAAGGTGAAAAAAAGTGCAGAGAATATGAAAATGTAATATGTATTTGCACTGAATTTTTCTCCCTCTCTTGAGCTAGACTGCTTGGACTCAGTGGCATTGGAAAGAATACGACACAAATGCCGTGCGGGATTGAAAAAGCAGTGGCGGTGGGACCACTTCACCTCTTGCCTGGGTGGTCCCTGTGAGGAGAAGTATAGAGGACAAGCAAACATTCAGATGTAAACTGTAAACCAGCTCCACTCTAAAATGAGCCAAATGCTGCCGGCACTGGCCACAGAAACAACATGAGACTACTGCGCTGACATTCGTAGAAAGACATAACAATAATGAGAGAGAATCTGACACTAAACCGTGGAGAGTCATACAAATGTGATGAGTCACTGAAGTTCAGAAATAGATTAGCATGGGGGGTGGGGAGGGTTGCTTCATTGTACTTTGAGGAGCAGAGCGGTTGTTGTTGCTGTGAACTTCAGATACGAAGACCATTTAATAGCCTGCAAACTGTTGACTCTTTAATGATACCAGACAGCCACGCACACTTAAATGCACACATACACATCGAGTTAGAAGAAGTAGGAAATGACACAATTTGCTTGTGATTCCAACTGTCAAACATGAAAACGCTGACCCTGGCTGAAAAGGAGCAGCATAATCTCACAGCAATCAACTGTATGCTTAAAGCAGGCACTTTTGTTGAGTCCACACAGCAGCAACTTAAAAGCTAGGTGAGCCCCGACGACTAGATGCCGAGCAGTCAGGGGGGTGGGGAAGGGGGAGTCGGCTTCAATGACAAATCCTCTCAAGTGGATGAACCAGAGAGACGTGCGTGTCTGGCTTTCTCGCAGCCTCCTCTGGTACTTTGAGAAGGAGGCATGTTAAACTGGTTAGAGGAAACAGGAGAATAAAAGCTGGCAAAGCAGGCGGGCAGGCTCTCGTCATCCCTCACCACAGGAAATTAAGGCAAACAATCAAGAACCTATATCCTGTCCAGGAGACCACACCGCACTCAGATCAAAATAGTTAGCAGCAGCAGCAGCGTGTGTTTAAGAGTCTATGTGTGTTTGTGTGTGCACCTAAGAGCCGGTCAAAACAGGGAAGACTTGAGTTAAATTATTCAAATAAATCAAAGTTCTCCCGTCTCTGTAAGAGTGCAGTCCGTGCAGCTGAATCAGCAAAATCAAACAACAATATATAAATATACGCAATGGACTTGCACCCATTTGTGGATTCACCTATTGGCAGAATTTTCCGTGGAGCCTGACTCTAGATTATTTGTTGCTGTCATATGGTAAATCTAAATTAATTGAAAAGAAATGAAGCATGTTGATGCAGTGCTATTTAAAGCTAGTGTTTGCAAACCAGTCAATCTAGGATCTCCCTTTATTTTTCAGCATATAAAAGGTTTAAGAAACCGGACAGGATGTGTGCTTTGCTGAACTGGAACTATATGCACACCACTCTGCAACTGCTCCTGCCTTTTCAGCCTCACATTTTCATCCCTCTCCTCTCCTCATCGCTTCCTCTTCACCTTCGAGTCCTGCCCCCTTAATCTGTCCACTTCCCCTGGATTCTTATGTCCTCTGCTCTTCCTCCTCTGCCTCCCCCCCGGGGTTCTCAGGTTACCACGCATCGCTGCTCCAGACAAGAGAGGGATTCTTTCAACGAGCAAATTACAGGCAATTAGGAGCCAAAAGGATAACATTTAGTGCGCAGGGGAAGGTCGCAGCACGAGGACGGAGGGGCGTGATTTTGGAACACCCAGGACCTGCATGGAGAGAGGAGGGCTGAGGAGAGTGTGTGGGAGTGTTTGTGTTGTATTAGGTGTATGTATACATGTTTAAACAATGTGCTGATAAGAACTGCTCAAATCCTGAATCATGCGTGGTCATCCACCGACCTCCTCGCCTGTGTCACAGTCTGCAACTGGAAGAATTTGAGAGAGTGACTGCAGACTTATTTAAGCTCCAAGATCCTTCACAAATTTTTACAGCTTCATTCCAGTTCGGATCCAACTTTTAGAAAAGAGGGAGGTGATTAGATCTGAACTAGATGAATGGAAAAATGTACGTCAGCATCTTTGCCATGCAGCGATTCCTCGAAGCATCCTGTCCTTCATCTGTACCACTTATCCTTGCAGAGCAATCACTGGACGAGAGGCAGGGTGTGCCGCAGGCAGGTCACCAGTCCATCGCATGGCAACGCAGAGACACAGAGGACAAACAATGACAAGCACAAACTCACACTTAAGGACAATGTAGAGAGACCAATTAATCTAAAAGTTATGTTTCTGGACAGTGGGAGGAAGCCAGAGTTCCCAGTGGAAACATGCAAACTTCATGCAGGAAGATCCCAAGCCAGGATTTGAACCACAACCTGTTTACTGCAAGACGACAGCACTAACGACTTTCCAGCCCCTGACGCATCTCTAACACGTCCAGTTATGCTCCTTTAGCTGTGAATAAATTGTACATTTGGTTTGTGCGCCTTCAGAGACAGTAGCCTCGTTCTGTAATTCGACCAGACTACTTCATTTATAACACGGACCGGAGAGTTTACAAACAATTAAATGTCCGAGCTCCACTGCACAATCAATGTTCTGTCTTTGAAATGAACAGATACACTGCATCAACACGGGGGTGGGGGGGAAGTACAGGAAAAAGTGGGTGAGTGTGTGCAAAAGCTGTTGCTCTCAAGCTGAAACAAAAATGAGGCCTGGAGGAGCCAACATCTTAATTCCAGGCCCATCATCATAATCACAGCTCCATCACAAAATGGATTTTGTCAGGGCATGCCAAGTCTACTAAGAGCTGCTGCAGTTAAACATTAAGCAGCTGCTCTTGCCTCCAACCCTCTCTACATCACTGAAACACGCAAGGTAAAACACACACACACACACGCATGCGCGCACGCACACATCAACAACATCAGCACACGTACAATGCTTTGCAGAATCTAAACATTTGTCATGTTACAAAATATATTGAAGCCTAAACCTTCAATATATTTGCTCTATGTAATATGTCTGTAGCATCTTGTGGACAAGTAGAAACAAACATTTTTGCCAATTTTCTTTGCTAAAAAGCTCAAACTTAATCACTTTGGATGGATGGAGAGATTCTGTGGACATTTCAAGTCTTTTCACAGATTCCTAGTTATTTCATTGTGGTTCTGGCTAAATGTTTAAAGAGGCACTACTTTGTAAATTCAACTTTTTTGAGCTTTACATCATGTTCTGTTATTCCCTCATCAAAAACACACTTGGAATGTTGCCTTAATGCTTTCAAGTGTGTTTGAGAAATTGTTCAGTCTCCCCTGGTAACCATTCTGTTTGTAGAAATGTTTGCTCTCACTACAGGCACTGCCTTTTACACACAGCTCCCCATCTGAGCTTCTGCCTCACAGAGCACCCTGACAACCCACAACGCCCCACTCAGCTCCTTCAGACTAGCCAGCAGCAATTAGCAAACACCTAGTGGAACTGCACATCTGCAGAGCTCATCATCCAAACCACTTCTCAGTAAAATGCTAAAGGCTTAATAGAGGGATGTTGTTGTGATGACTCGCTTAAGACAGAGTTTTGAAGAGAGCAGGAGCTTCTTAAAGAGACAGAGGACAAATTTCAATGTGTTAAATTGCGAAGACAGAACAGCATTTTCATAACTACTGCAGGTAACATAG
>NW_006799972.1:2760354-2806001 GCF_000485575.1 Poecilia formosa
GCTGGAAGTCTTGGCGAAAACAAGAGCAGCACCAAAGACACTTCACCATCAGTGATCACAAGACCATCCATGGCCGCTTCCAATGAACTTTCAAAGCACACTTCACCTTCTAATGTCTTTTAAAATGAATTTGGGGATTATTGATGGCCAATAGTTTCTGGGGGAAAGAAAGGTTTTAATTGCTCTAATGGCTTTTATTTGGTAGTAAATTGACAAAAATAAGTGGGTAATGAGAGAAGGGTAAGACCGGGAAGTGAACCCACAACAGCCGCATTGAAAACTAGAGCCGCCATATGTGGGTTGTGCTTAACCCCTGCACCACCACAGCACACCCTGCCAGTACTATTTTAAAACTCAGATTTCTATGTTAATATATACTTTACACCATTCTGTGTTAGATTAACTTTTGACAATATACACTAGTTGTTGGGTAGATTAACAACTAGTGTATTTGATTTCAACTACTGTGAGTGTTGATTCAACTCTATCACAAATAACACTTTCAAAAGTGTAACTTCTATGCCATCCAGAGCGGACTAATATAGACACTTTCAAAGTGTTGAATTTAACTCTGTAGGAGTTGATGGAACACTTCCAAATTTGCTGTGTAGGCAGCTCATCTCATGTGATGTTATATATTTAGGGAGAAAAATTATGTTCTGGTCTAATCTGACGAGAGTACCTTATTGATTGTTGTGTACAACTTTAGTGTTTGTGTCTCTGCAGATTAGCTCTGCGTCTCATTGCAGCTAACGGTGGTGGCATGTACTGCAGTGGCCTGCATTTTGCAGCAGCTGCTTAAGTTGCGCTTGTGCGTGAACTTGTTGCTCGTACCTGCCGCCTCTCTGCTGGCTGGGAATGCTGAGAATGCTCATCTCTGACCCCACGCCTTCCTTGTCCCGAGTGCCCAGCCCACTCCAGAGGGACACCGATGGGGAGTTGTTGGAGTGGGGGGGTGAGAGGTTAGTGACAGTTCAGTAACACTCACCAGAACCCGCCATCTTCTGTTGCGGAGTGGCATCGCCCATCCTCAGTGCCCGAGAGGAGAGTTTATTTTTTTTAGGTCCAGCTCTCCCGAGTGCTTGCTGCAGAGGACCACCGAGTGCGGCGTCTCTCTCTCTCTCTCCCTCTGGCCTAAGCCTCTTCTACTCCAGCCGGAAATAGATTTATTGGGGATGAGGGGAATGAAAGCAAAGAAAAACAAAAAAAAAATACTTGTGACCCCCACTTAACTTGAAGTAAACACATGACTGTGGTAGTTTAATCAAAAGTGCACGGCCTGCTCTCACTGTCAGAGCAGCGGGGTTATGGGAGTGTTGTGCACAGGTTGTGCCCTCTGTAAGATGGAAACAACACAACCAGACACTTTAAGATTTTCCTTAGAAATTAAATAGAAACTAGGCTCAAACGCCGTCTCTGGATGAGAAAGTCTGGCGCAAGATTGCATCATAACGTGTCGAATGATTCGGACGGTACAGAACGTGCTCCTGCTGAGGGAGTGTGTGAATATAATCTATTCACACACTAGAAATATTCCACATTTGTTTGACATCACATTTATAAAAAAAAAAAAGCCTCAACCACTTGTGTGGCATTTTTAACATTTTTAAGCAAAGACCTTTTAGCCAGTCAATCGACCCATGTTTCAGCTGTATTTTATTGAATATATCCAAAGATGAGAAGATTTTTGTTGGTAGATTAATGATTGCTTCATTGTGTAGTTACCTCTAAAAAAGTGCAATCACGTTGAATTCATTAAAACAGGCAATTTGTGTTTTGAAAATTTGCACTTGAAATTCTTTCCAGGTTGAAAATAATGGAAATTATTTGTATTTGTTCCAATTTCCCATCTTTATCATCCAAAAATGCATATCACTCAAAATGTATTATTTTCAGCATAACAAATGCTACATATTCAGAAGTATTTTTAACTTAACCACTTCTTCTTAAGTCGAGGCTCTAAAAATTCAGAAACACCCATCCATTCGCTGTTCTTTGAATTCTATCCAGCTTCCTCCAGCTTGCAGAACAATACAATAACAATAACTTGGTTTTCAGTTGCACCTTCCTGCTCTGCTTCTCTGTACGCTGGCCTTCTTCTGACCTCTTCACATCCTCCTGTTTCTCCTCACTTCCTGACATCTTCCTGGTGATGAATTCAGTCAACACAGAGCTCGGTGTGGACGCAGACAGATGTCCTGTGTATCTGAAAAACCACGCTGACCATTTTACAGAAAGGTCTGAGGATGTGCACACACATCACCGGCCACCGTCGGCACTAAATAAACAGCCTCGTGCTCCTCGGGGGTGATGGAGAGCATGTAGCTTCAGCGCTTTGACCAACTCCACTCACAGGGCAGCGGTTGTGTGGGGCCTGAGACCGGCCTTCCTGTCTAGACCTGTGGAGATAGGGTTAATGAAATTCTTAAAGCTGTCTGAGTGTCGGCTGTGGTATCCATCCTCGGTTCGTTCCTCCCGAAGCAGACCATCACACCTCTGGTTACACCTTTGTCTCCTCCATCCCACCCCCTCACTCTGTTTCCCTTCCACCCCTCATGCCGCCTCCAAACACTGAACTACCCGCTCATTGTAAGTCTGGATTTCTTCTCCCACGTCTCTTACGCTTTCACGCATACGCTCCGTCTTTCCGTGGAGGAGCACCGTTTATGAGACAGTCTAAGAATAAATAGTGGTCAGCAGTTCAACGCTTTGGCTCTAGCAGCTCGGTAAATACGGATGACTGGACCCAGGCAGGGGGAAAATGTGTGAGAGTCTAAAACAGCGGGCGCACGACTCTGCCAGCGAGAGCACCTGGACGGTGTTAATCACAGTTTAACATAAACAGCACTTCAAAACAACTCTGCACACACTCGACCGACTGCGCATGCGCCCAAGCTTTTTCCGTCATATGTAAGGAGGCTTCAATGTTGGCCTGTGGAGGACTTCAGTAGTAAAATGTGTGGTTATTAAGACCATAAATAAACACATTTTTTGTTGCCTTTTCTTTTTTTTTTCCCAATTAAAAATGGTAACATTTCTGAGGATTCATAACAGAAATCATAATATCTGACTAGAAAAACTGCATTTAAATAATGGGCAGAGCACCGGTCATATGAACGTTTGCCACTCAACACCTTTCAGTTCTGGTCATTTCATATCTGATTAAAAAAAAAAAGAAAGAAATATAGTCTTCTGCAGGATGTTTCATACTGTCTACCTTGATAACATTTGATTATAAGAAATATCTGGTGTGATAAGTTATCATAGGGTGTGACATCTTGTCGAACTCCACTGGCGTAAATTTGGATTTAAACCAGTTTTAAGAGGATCTAAAATGTAATTAAAACATGTTTACTGTTTATCAGCATAATTCTTGAACCTTTGTTAAATACACGAAGAAAAAGTAGTTTGCCTGAAACTTGGAAAATTACAAGCAAGGTAAGAATGTAAAATAGCATTGCTTTAATAAGAAATAAAGTATTCACATCCTATTATTTGAAGCTGGGTCCATTGTTTGCGTAATAACTTTAGATTGTAACGTTACTCTTGACGCAATTACTTCAAAGTTTAAAAGAAAAAAATTAAACTGACTGGAATAAATTTGCGTTCAATACTACTAACTTTTACTACTAACTGATACTAACTTTTCCCACCTCTATATCCTTACGATATAAAAATCACCCATCTAAGCTTAGGTCTAATATTAAACTGCCACTATTTTTGAATCAGCTGACACTCTGATAATCAGTGCACAGATGTTGTAAACACACACGTACAAACAAAGACTTGCAGCCACATTTAAAGTGAAGTAGACTGATTCCACCGCACGTTTTTCACAGGAATTCTTTGTTTTTTTTTCTGCAAGCAGAGCTTTTTAACTCGGTCTTGTGGCACTTGGCCATCCAGTAATTTATCTCTGTGGATTTTGGACTCATGCACACTGTCACTTAACGTACAGCCAGCACCGTAATAAGTAAACACACGCTGTCAGACATCAGCCCAACAGCTAAACGTCTCCAGGCTCTCCAACGCGGCGGACTCTTAGTCTGACTCGAGCATCAACCTGGGTCTGCTCGAGTGCTTGTCGAGTGAAGAGGAGCTCCGCAATGACAACAGCCATGCTTTATTGCCCAGTATCTGGCCTGTGATAAACATGGAGGTGGGGGGAAGGGTTTTCTATGTGTCTCTGTATCAGTGTTTGTGCTTATCGGTCAGAAGAGAAAGATGTAATATCTGTTTAAAGCCTCTCGGTGAAGGCAGGCCACACAGCGGGCCTGCTGGTTGTTTCATTTAATCTTTCACAATCTGGCTTCCCTCTCATAACTGCAATACTTAACTTTTTTTTTTTTAAATGTGCTAAAATTTCCATTCATATATCAACTTTATAGAATGACATAATACTTCAGAGTGAGCTGCTCTTGAGTAGAGGATTTAAAATAAAAATCTTATGCATAAAAATTGATAGATCATTTAATAAACGCACAGCTGTTCTCAAGCATCCTTGTGGCACTGATGCATTTTAGTAAGAAATGATGAACATTTTAGGATCAAAGGTTTTTGCATGAAGCTTTGTTTTGCTGTCTGTCATCCTGATTTGTGCGGCTATGTTGGTTAATTTTATTTTTTTTGTATGATATTCCTTCAGAACAGTTGTTTTCATTCTGGTGTTAAAATCCCACAGTCTGACAGCAGCAGTCTACGAGTTTTAACCACAACAGGTCAGGTCTTGGATTTTAACATAGGCTCTGGTTTTAGCACAGGAGGCTAAGCTGATGAAGTGAGATCAGCTAGAAGAGACGCATCGTCATATCAGGTTTGTAGATACAGAGAATGAAGCACTATTCAATAATTTATGCTCAAATAGGTCATGATAAAAGAAGAAATTACTTCATCTCTGAAGGAGCTACAAGTATTTTCTCTTTTTTCCCCCATCTGATCCAGTAGGCATTTTTATTTTATGCCCTTTTACAGAGAAACTTGGAGTGAACTTGCAACCTTAATTTTATGGGAGGCACTGCAGTGGTCATTCTTCTCCCGTGGAGCCAGCTGGAGGAGCTTGACTCCAAGCCCATTACCGCTCAGTACAGCTGTGTTTCTGCCAGACAACAAACTTGATCCACAGCACATTTCCAGCTCCCCCTGACTCACTTTTTATCCTTCTTTTGCAAGGCAGCAGCACAAACTGAGCAACTGCTTAGTGAGAACCGGGATTTTCAGTGACTGGCTCACACATAGCGACCTGTTCAGTTGTGAAACTCCAGACCTTCCGCCCCCCGCCCCGCTGCCTGCTCACTCATTGATTAACTCAGAGAGTGTTTGGCCATTAGGGTCTGATCTGCAGAAATCAAACCAATATGTGAACTTTGTGATTAGTGTCAAAAGTATTACAACGCCTTTCACTCAGAAGTCAGGTCTCAGTGCATTCCATTCCTGCTCCCCATATCTCTGGCATGAAACACAAATACCCTCCAATAAAGGAGAAACGCAGTGGAGAAAAGCAAGGTGGGGGTTATCGAGCGCTTACATATTTTCCATGTCATTTTCAAGAACACATCATTGAGGAGCAACCTTTCTTCCAGCCTTAACACACAAAAACACACAAGCGAACACACGTTCAGTTGTAAAAATATTTCTCCATCGTCAAATATTTGGGGGCTGTTAGGGAAACATGAGGCTCCCTGGCAGAGAGAGATCTGAAGCGTGGTCTGCTCTCTACCTGTTGCACTGACAGACCTCCCTGAAGCCCACCGGCTGCCACTCACCTGTAAAGGCCACCTCACTGCATAAATATAAGTCAATTCCCGCAAAGGGCAAAAAGGGACCTGCACAAAAGGCTTTTTCCCAGAACAGACTTTGACGCTGAGCCCCAGCCAAACATCTAGCTGCTGTATCATTTTCACCACCCAAAAAATGTCAAAACCAAGGACAGGAAGGAGGAGGGAAGGCAGGGTTACAGCACAATGGCAGCGGTGTCTGAGTGACGGGGAAACAACAGAAATGACTTTAACCACACCGAGTGGGTGTCTGGGACCGACTAGCAAGATGGTTGTGCTGAGCTGTCTGCTTTCAGTCTTTAAATGAAATTATGACATGATGAAAACTAATTACAGTTACCTTGTTAGGGTGAATTGTTAAAGTAGCCTTCACGGGGATTAAAATCAGGATGCAGCAGTTTTATCCAGAAAAAGAATACAACCTTACCAACAACTTAAAAATAACATTATCGGAATTACATTCTGCAGGGACGAAGCCACTGAATCTAAGCGGAGAGCTTAGGTGNAAGAAAGAAAGAAAGAAAGAAAGAAAGAAAGAAAGAAAGAAAGAAAGAAAGAAAGAAAGAAAGAAAGAAAGAAAGAAAGAAAGAAAGAAAGAAAGAAAAAAAGAAAGAAAGAAAGAAAGAAAGAAAGAAAGAAAAAAAGAAAGAAAGAAAGAAGAAATTATGCATATTCATTTTTTCACTTCATTACACACAGTACTGATTCAATAACCAAGTGTTACATTTGTTCACTTTTCACAAAATGGTTGATGTTAACTTCCTCTTCAGGTTATAAATATATATTTAATCATGTTAATTGCCTGTGAAACTGCAGCGAAGTTAAGCAGTACCTCTGCCTCTCTGAAGAGGGCGTCCAAGAGCCCTTGGTCCTACATGCAGCCCCTCTTTAGGCGCTGATGATAATGCTCCTCTTCTGTGCAGACGGTTGGTAAGCATCAAGAACTGACTGTCTTTCTAGAGTACAGCGGGACTTTATTTAGTCTCAACTACAAAATAGAAACAAATTCTATCTAAGCTCACAAATCTTAACAGGACTTCCGATGTAAAATTAAACTGCAAATGGTGGGACTAAAACGAAGAAGACTGATGCATCCAAGCATCCTGGGTGCAGGGTCCCTCTGCAGCAGTACTGAACACTAAATCTGACACGAGAGGAATGAAGCAAGTAGTCCCAAAATTTAGAGACAGCAATCTCTACATAAACAAAGCGAAACACCTGAAACTCAATCACAATTACACATAATCTGGAGGGCCCAGGAAGCAGCATTTCTGACCTCAAATTAAAATTTTGACGTAGCAATTTTTCCCTAAGGAGAAAGAAAACAAAATAATCTAAATTACAGCATCACAATTGAGATACGATATCATGTATCTCTGAAGGCAGAAGCCAGGCAGGAAGTCTGCGATAGGAGCAAATTGTTATAAGGAAGGAAATGTTTAAGTCCAGAGGCATGATAGCTGCTGATTTTGTCATAGCTCTCCTCTCTCAGGACAACTGAAGGGAGTCTTAAAATTGTGCTGTGCTACTTCTTAGTGTTTTGAGATTTTCAGAGAAAAAAAATCTGACTTAGGAAAACATAGGGAAGTCTGTAGCTACAATATAAAGCTTTTCTTTTCTACTATGGCGTATGGGGTCGCTGACCATCTTTTAAACTTGACTGTTAAAAATAAAATGTATGCTAAGGTTATGACCAAACAGAGGGTTCTACTCAATGAAATCACAGTAACTGCAAAGAAAAGCATTGAAGAAAAATGCTGCTAGATTTGGATGAAGAAAACACTCTGCTTTATTTCGTTATGTCTTTCGTTATCAAAATGCTCGCGCCTGCTACAGTTGGGGTGATGACGTGTGTGGACACGCGAGTGGAGCATACGTTCCTACCACAAAGTAAATGCAGAAGGTTTTTGTGTGACTTATTTTGTTGCTGTTTGGCTTCATGTGTTTTGGAAATTAGATAACATCGTGTTCCTTTGTCTTGTCTGTGGAAACAAGACAAAGGAAGGTGGGAGTACAATGGGAGTAATTTGTCAAACAAGATGTAAAATTGTATCAACATGTTGCTCCAAATGTAGTGCTGAACAAAACTCACAAAAATTGGTAATTGGTAATGGTGTCTTTTTGTGTGTGTGTGTGTGTGTGTGTGTGTGTGTGTGTGTGTGCATACGTCTTTGAGATTTACATCTGGGCAGATGCCCGAGGTGAGAAGATTTACTTAATTTGGATTGTTTAGGGGCAGCAAAATGAAATAACAAATCAAATCCCAGTTAGTTTCTGAACAGGTTTTGCATGTTTCCTTTGGGATTTTAAAGAATTCATCTTTGATGTTTGGCTCCAAGTCGTTGAGGGTCGAAAGACTTTTATCATGATTTTCTTACTCAAGAAAATCATGATAAAAGTTTACCTTAAACCTAGATCTGCCAGCTGCACAGATAAGCCTATAGGCCTAAATATATGTTTGCCCTGCACTGTCAACTTGTTGAAAATATAATTTGCTCATTTATTTCTTAAATAACATCATTAAATAAATAATGAAAACTTAGAGAAAGACTTAGCCAGTCTCTTCACTCCTTTATCTTGAACAGCTTAATCAGAGGCAACCTATTTCATTCTCTTGTGGTTGTTAACTTTTAATGCCATAACTCAACCCATTGGGCTAAGGTTTCATAAATTAATTAAAAACCACATGAAAGTAAATTCCAGTTTAAATCAGGATGAAGTTTTAAATGGAATTTCATGAAAAAGTACAGGTTCAGGCAGGGAGGAAAAACTTCTGTGACTCTGTCATCTTGATGGGCCACATCTGTACCTCCACTGCCATGCCTTGAGATCACCAAATATGGACATTTTCATGCATTAACGTGTACAGTCCACTTCTTTACGATGGTTCACAAAGTTACCTCCACCCAAAACTAAATCCCAATGTTGCAGTAGAGTTTTGTGAACATTCTGTTGCAAATCTGAGTTGTATGCTTCCAAACTGACTGAAGAATCAAAAGCATATTAATTGAGCAAAGGAAGAATTAAAATAGTTACAATAATCTTATTTTAGCAATATTTTAGTATTTCAATTTTGCAACAATTAAGGCAAATATAGGCAGCTAAATATGTTTTACAATTATTACCATCTTTTGGAGCTTTATAAGTCATATTGAGGGTAAACAACAGGCCCCTTCAGGAAAAATGGCCCATTCAATGAAAGAAGGGCATTTAGGGAAATATTCAAACAAGTATTTGCTTCTTCCAGCAATGTAAAAAAAAAATAATTTGACAACTCATTTGGTTGCACTCTCTGATCCAGGTTATTTTAATCAATATTTGTGACAGATCATAGCATTTCAGTATTTTACCCCAGAGTAAAAGATGCACATGTGGGCTGGAGCTCTGCAGAGGTCTGGAGCTCCTCTCTCCACAGATTTAGTCTACAAAAGCAAAAAACAACAGACTCCACATCTGGACTAAACCACCGTTGGTGTCATCCTCTTGGACACCGATCCAAGGCACATCTATGCTTGTGTGCCATATAGGAACAGGTCAAAATAGTGCAAGTGGAAATATGGACTGTGGCAGCAAAAGACAGTATATCTATAAAAATTCAGATTTCCAATCCAACGGTATGCTTGAGAAGTTTTGGTCTAGTTTTAAATCCCACCCTTACACATAAACAGCTATTTTTAACGATGTGCTCTGAAATGTGGGCTCTGCTAGCTCTGCTGTTTAAGACCTCACAGCTCTTTTTGACACAGAGAATCATGACAGTGTTTTACCTGGTCTGGAAATGTTTTTGGGCATTAAGGACACTGAACTCCAATGGGTACAGTCCTATTTAAGAGCTTCTCCGTTCATCGTGGGCAACATTCTTAATCTGCATCTTCTTTTAGCACCAAAAATCCTTTTACCGTATTTCGTTCTACCACTGAGATAAATAATGAGAATGCGTATTAGCTCTCTTCTCTTCTCATAATCGACTGATCTGTTTGCTCATTCAAGCTAATAGCTCTCCTTCAGTCCACTCGCTGCGAAATACATTCACATCGTACACATTCAATCTTAAAAGGAAACGTATGTGTGTATGTCATCAATATAAACAAAAATCAAAATATTAATAAACTATTGTATTGAGTTTTAGATACCTGAACAGGGTTAACAAACCTTTAGCTTATTTCTGTCAGTAATCAGTAAGAGACCTTGGTTTAATTGTTTTTTAAAGATTGTTAATGCAGACTGATTTCAGCTAAGGTCAAAGGTCAAGGTCTATTTATACCTTCAGGAATTGGAGACAAGGTTCACGCCGTGACCACATTTTAGCTTCCTTGCTTTCAAATTTGTTAAAAAGTCATTTTGAAACTCCATTTTTGGTTGATTATGTAAGATCATACTACTAATGAAGCATTGATGTTCTCAAACAAGCAATTTTTGCAAGTTCTTAGGTGCAGGCTGAAAAACAAAGGCGATGTGGCCTTTTCAGCTCTTAGTACCCGAGCTTTGGAGAATTTTCCATTTCAGAAGAGATGTGTCCAGGATTATGAAGAGTCAAAAAACGTCTGAATAAAACACATTACCCAGACATTTTGCCTGCTTTGAATGTAATACTATGGCTTTAAATGAATTGTACAATAACTAAATTGTCTATTGATGTTCATACTTGTATTTTGCTGTTGATCAAGTTACTTTTAATTTATTGTGCTTAGACCATAATATTTCTGTTTAATATTTAAAAATATATCTGTATGCATAGGTCTGTGAATTGTTGCAGTAATATTGTGACGAGTCCTGACAAGGTGTTGGGGGTCGTAAACGGACATGGAGCAGAACGGACTCTCATGGTGCAGCTCCTAAAAGGCCCTTCACAGTTCACTTCACAGAGCACCCTAAGTCCCGCTTCCCTTTATAGATTTTTGTTTCTCTGCAAGTCTCCCACACTCTCCTCCATCTTCTGCGGATTTTCAGAGCAGTGACTTGCAAACGTATTCAAAACTCTTGAACTTTTTCCACATTGGCTCAATGACGACATGAAACACTAGATGATCAACTGAAGTATCATCACAAAGAACTGCATGGAACAGAAGCTGAAAATAATGCATGACTTCAAAGAGAAATGAAATGTAACTCATTAATTCAAGATTCTTCAAAGAGTTGTTGAAAAACGGCTGTGGGAAGGAAGGATCTAATGTAGCGGTCTGTATTACAGCAAATTTGAAGAAGCCTCTGACTGAAGACATTCAGAAGTCACCTGGAATCTACTTTTGAATAATCTAATCTCACGATTAACCAAGTCACTCTGTGAAGGCCTCAGAGGTTTGCTAGAGAACATTAAGGAACAAATAGCATCATAAAGACTGAAGGACATCAGATAATGTGAAGAAGTTTAAATCTGATCAAAGATCTGCAGCAAGCCTTAAAAATTTGAAAAACACTGAAAGAACAAAGACCTGTTTTTATATTATTTGACTCCTTCCACACAAATTCCTGCAGATTCACGTTGGTTTTTGTCAGGTTATAATAAGGCTTCGATGTTTTCCGTCACCTGTTTTTCCTATTCCTGACTATGACAGATGAAACGTGGGAGCGAAGGAGCATCCAAAGTCGCACGTGATGGCAAAATTCCAGCAGCTTCACTCGGATGTCCCCTCTTCCTGCTATTCTATATATGTCACCAGGCCTTCTACGCCGGGTGCTTACAGGAGTCTTGTTGGCGAGAGATTTGTATTGCCACACTCACACACTCTTGTTTCACGCAAACACCTAAGCGCTGGAGCAACACGCGCGCTTTACAAACCGACACGGCCATCTGATGGGGGGATCATTCGCAGTGTCTGCGTTTGGCTGACCCAAGGGGTTGCGGCCGGACACCTCTCGCTGTCTGTCGTCAGCCATGGGAAACAGCGGCGGTGCAGGAGGGCTGTGGTCAGGGAGTGACGTGATGGGACAGCATGTGTTTCCAGTGGAGAGGTTTAACCATGCATGCTGTCATGCTCAAAGACCTGTGGAGGAAATTCTCAGCACCCTTTGGCCTCTTCGTGTCCTAGGCTTCCGAAGAGACGTGCTCCAGATGGCCAAACATGAGCATATGCCTGGTATGTCATATTCAGTTCAAACTGTTAACATTCAGTGTTTACCTGATTCCTCCTCCTTATTTGGCTTTTATTCTGTTTGTGCAAACACTCTTTGGCAATCTGCTGGAGCAATAAAAGTCCCAGTGATTGTCTTGCAGCTTAATAACACCAGCAGGAGTGATTCATTCAGTTTAACTGCGAAGGTTATGACTTCCCCCTGCTGCTTTCTAAATATAAGCCCTGCGATAAAATCATCAGTCATTTATATTTAAAAGTAATCTGCGTTTTAATTGTTCCCATTCCACCACATGTAGGTTCCCTCTGACAGATATTATGAATGACTTCAGTGCTTAATGGACTGTGACAATCCTTCTGTCATCATACAGCGATACGTCTTTCCATTCGTTCTCCTTTTTTCTTTCCCTGCCTCTTGCAGAGTGTTTATTTCTCTCCCTGTCTCCCACTCTCCTCCCCACCCTGCTTTTTGCCCTCTGATAGAATTAGGGATTATATGAACCGTGGAAATCGCACTTCCTAAAGAAACTACTATTAAACAGCGGTCACTAGAGAATGTAGCATGGGCTACATGGCTGAAGAGGTAAAAAGGCTGTTTACTCGAAGTTCTGTTGACACACCAGAAATGATCCACGATGTCAGCAGGTTGATGAGAGAGTTTGGGGTCAGTTGGATGTGTCTGTAGGACATCAAGATATAAGCAATCAGGTCCCGACTGCAAGAAAACTCATTTACAGCTGGAGGAGCTGTAGTAGATGCTTAATGAGGAAAATGAGGAAAGAACCCAACATTAAAAAACTGTTTGGTAAAAAAAAAAAAAAAAAGATTCATATCATCAAGAGCTATCTGTGGAAGCAATTTAGATTCATTATCCAGCAAGCCAGTATTTTCTTAAGCTTGAAATTAACATTTAAATTTGGAATTTGTATTTACGTCTGTGCAATGCAGCAACTGTTTGCAGAATAAACAAAGTGCATTCCAATCAGACCACTTTAACTGCAAGGTTTGATTTTAAGTATTAATTTTATGCATTTAAAAATAAGGCAGTAATTGTTCTATTCATGTTTATGCTCATACATGCACACAAACAATGAAAATGGAGATGTGCAGAAGCTGCAGAAAATGCCTCCCGACAGTGTAAGAATGCATTTCTGTCATCTCAGTGCTGCTCAGAACTGAAACATGTGAAAGTTAAACATGTCAAAGTTCTCTTATTTAGAAATGTGTCTCCACTTTTACATTTCAAGATACACATCGATTGCTTGAATTACTTAAACTTACATTCAGACGTTCCACTCTAAATTTTTTAATTTAAATTATTGCGGGGTTTTTTGTTAAATCTCTTAAGAGCCATCTCCCAGTATACTGTAATTTTAATTTTGTACTGTTTCTCAGTTTTATTCTTGTGCTTTATGAAACTATTTATTCAATTTGTCAAATTAAAGGTTTGTTTTCCTGGATTATTTTGTTCATTACATCTGTTTTGCATGCAGGAGCTTCCAGACTGATGTACTTGACAGTATATTTAGGAAAATATTGGTAAATGTTTGCAATGGTTGCTTTGGGCAAAACACTAAAACACGTTCTTTAGTCGTCCTTCTTTTCTATCACTGATGCTGGCTCCTAAAGTCCTTTATTTTTACTCACAATGAAGGTCTTCAGAACAAATACATACTGAAACCAGCTGTTTATTTTTGGAATGGTCTGTGTTAAATCTAATTTGTGTAGGATGGGTGCTGGGAGACCCAGGAATCCCCTGCAGCTTTGGAGGAGGAAGAAGAAGAATGTGACCCTCAGAGGTCAGTGGTCCCCTCTCCCAGGTTACGGGGGCTCTTGCACTCGGACTGGACAGGGGTCACAGGTCAGCAGGCTCACTCATTCAGCTCTGCGCTGGCGCCTGGCGGCACAGCCCTCAATTTGTAAAGCAGGAGAGGGTGACCCCAAAGGGCCTCTCTTGGCTTCCCTGGCCAAACATGGGTCTTAAACACTACCAGCCTCCCCCTGATGCGCCCCGTCTTCCCATTAACTCCCTGCTCCAAAAACCAGGACCCATCAGTCTAATACACACGCTCAACACCAGCCCAGCCTTAATAAGAGGAATTACCCCAGCAGGGGCTAAAAATCCAGGAGAGGGGGGGGAAGCATGTACGCTGTCATCCCTGCCTCATTACTTTGTGAGTTTACGTAGGATCATATGCTGCTTGCATAGAGGCATAGTGGCGGGTCAAGGATGCTTAACTCCTTGACCCGCTCTGTAAATAATTTGATTTAGATAATGCAAAACTACCTTCTTACACCGCCATCCAGAACTACAGGATAAAACTTAATTTGTGCTCAGTTTTAATGTTTCTGGTAAGACCTTTTTTCCACATTATGTAAAAATACTTCCAGCACATTTAGCCTCTTGTGATAATGGATCCCCACGGTGATGCTAATCTCTGCAGGACTGCACTGTGGAAAAAGCAAAAGAAACACTGAGTGTACAACCGCCTGGTTCTGAGTAAGCTGCCAGTCTGTCTCTTTCCACTGATGAGACAGACTGAACTGATACTGACTGTTACAGAGAGACCAATTATCCTGACCAATGAGAACAGGCCTCTGACAGCATAATTACAGGCAGCTTTGCCCTGCAGCAACCATATGCCTGGCTACAGCCACCAGTAACCCAAAAGTCTGGAACCAGAGTCAACAGAAAAGTAGAGATGGGACAAGTGGGTTGGCCTCAATTAATCCACCAGGACCAAGTCTCCTGTCTTGTCCTATCCACGAGGGCTTCTCCATGCTCCGCTATTAGCCTGAACTGGGGCCTGATTTGGCCCAGCTGGAGGAAGCAGGCCATCAGAGTTCAGTTGGTGCAGACAGAAGTAAAGTAAACAGCCATGGTCACTGGGCAGGCCGTTAGCAGGCCTCGGACAGATGAGCAGGGGGCGGGAAGACCACACACATACACTTACAACCAGACCACACAGGGGCCAGAGCACAGGGGCCAGAGCACAGGGGCCTATACACGCTAGCACACGCCCCATCGGCAGGGTTCCCTTGTGGGCAAAAACACACTGCAGGTCACAACGAAGCAGCACGGAGGAACAACAGTCTGGCACAGACCTGGGCTCAGTGAGTCTGGATGAACCCTGACACAGGCCTCTGCGTGAGAGAAGAACCGGCTCGCCCGACCCGCCGACTGCAGACTTAATCCCTTTTAGACAGCAGCGCCATAAACACAAACAGGAAGAAAATCACAAGTATGCTGCCGTTTCCCAGCCAAATCTTACAGGGCAGCTTGGAGAGCAAGTCCACCTCGACGGTGGAGGAGCATTCTCAACTGTGATGAAACACACATTTCCAAGGAGATGGGTTCAAAATAAATAATTTTTAAAATGATCTTTGTAAAACTGATTTAGGGTTTTCTCCTGTCATTAATATGATATATAACATGCCTAAAATGTGGACATAAATTAACCTGATGCACCTTTTCTTATGTGAAATATCTGTTTTAATGAGTACCCTTACATTTTTGTAAAAGAGACATCTTTTTGTTGATAGTAAAAAAGTACTTTTACATTTTTCTAGCAAAAAATCACATTGACAGTAAAGAAAAGAACCACCTAGCTGTGATGTAAAAAGCCAGGCTGTCAGAGACGGCAGGAAAAAAAAAAAAAAAAGCTTATCATGCTTCACAAATCTTCTGAACACACAAGTTAGGAGCTTGGCAAACATATTAACACTCCAAGGCTAAACCCAAATAAATAAAGTGTGTACCACACAAAAACACCCACCCGCCTTCTCTTACACACACACAACATACACCCTGTTTCTCTCACTTTCCTCAAGTCCACATGACCATCAGTCTTTTTCTTTATCTGGACAGTGTCAGAATGACCCATGGGAGAGCCTGTGCATGTGTGTGCGTGTGTGTGTGTGTGTATCACTCTGACATAGGGTGGGGTGAGGAGTAGCGCTCTCAATCACAATTACTCCCCGCTGCCACCAGTCATGCCGCCTGCCTCACATCACCTCACCATGCGAGTGCTCACACTCGCGCACACACACGCAAACAAGAAAAGACAAGGTCAGCGTTTCCACTGGAAAGACAAGATGTTCTGTGAGTCCAAGCTCACCTCCAAAGAGGATCCAGTGCAGCTGTCAGAAGCACCAGGCCAAGCAGCGCCGCACCGCACCATCTGCTCGCTCAAAACACGCCGCCCTCCTGTGCAGCGGTAATCCTCGGCACCCTGCCTCCTCTTCTTTCAACGCTTATCTTCCTCGTTTAATACCACATTTATGATAACGAATGACAGGTAGCTTGGGCTGCCTTCTCTTTGCATCTGGCTTTTATCTCATGAGGGAACAAGCTGCATTTTTTTTGCACTATCGCAGGAACCCTGCAAGCCTTCAGAAATCCTGATGACTGGGTGGGCAAAGCGCTCAGGTGAAAGATTTCCTGGCTTTTTAAGAACATATGAGAAACGCAGCAGATACGTTTGAATTCACAGCATTTTATTCGAGATCATTTTGGGTTTTACACAGAAAAACAAAAAGGAGACTTTAAGAAAATCTCAGTAGTTCTGAGCTCTGCAGATGTTGACAGTTTTTATCCGGGGGGTCAAGCTGGACAAGGACGCGGCTGTGGTTCAATGTCTGGACAGGAAGGGTCAGGGGCAGCCATTTGGGGTCATGGTTGCATGTCGGAGGAAAAGAACTGGGAACAGTTTGCAAAGGTGGAAAGTGGTGGGTGACTTTTGTGGGATGGCGAGGTCCGATCGCAGTCATGGGGAGTCTGGGGACAGAGACTTTCAAGGGAGAGCCGGATGCTGGACTCTTGATGTGGGGCAAGGAGCTGGAGAAGGTCATGCAAGAGTGAAATATGGCTGTCTGTCTGGCAGAGGGGAAGAAAAACACAGACTCTCTCCTTCCTGCACTGTGACAACCATTCTTACTATTCACACCTTCATCCTGCAAAATCATTGAAAAATCAGACACGGTAATTAAGAGAAATAATCACATAATTTTGGGAGAAGAATAATACTTAGTAATGATTTTTTTTTTTTTTGCATTTTAATTAGTATACAAGTAAATCATAATTTTTTTTAACCTGCCATTCAAGAAAGAAATACAGTTGTATTCTATAGATCTTGGCCAAGATCCATCAAATGACAGAATTTTTTTCCATTTTCAGGTGAGTAAGTTTCTGGTGAGACTGTGATCCTAATTAAATGACTGAAAGTCTTTGGCTCCAATTCTTCCATTGTTCCTCCAGACAAGGAGAAATCCTGACTTCTCTGAATTAGTCCTTAATAAGACTCACGTAGGCCACTTCCTTTTGACCCCACACATCTCAGGACTTGTATCTCGGTTCCTCTGCGGAAAAAGGAGTACTGGTGAGGAAACCTTGCAGCGGCAGTGGAGCTGCGACGCAGGAAGGCACTGAGAGGTGACTCATTTGATGTCTGGAAGGATGGCATCTGAGCCCTAAAACGCTTCAACACATTTAGTGCGTTGCTGCCAAAATGATGTGTCACATGCAAAAGTAAAAAAAAAAAAAAAAAAGCATGGATAATTGTGATTATTACTCTTATTATTAAACAACAACAGTAGCATTTTTCCCTGTTCAGCATTTTTCTCTGTGGTCAACCTTCAGCGTTTTGCTTTTTCCAGCTGATGGATGGAAAGTGCTCTGTGTCTGGCTCTGGGAGGCAAAATATCATTAGCTTTTATAGCTTTCCAGAGTCTTTTTTCTGTTATTTTTGCTGTCCAGCATGCCCACCACTGACGACGCCCCTGTAGGAATATGACCAACACATTTGGCATAAAAACATTCAAGCCCTAAAAATAGCGCATCTAAGACTTCTTTTTATTCTGCAGCACAGTGAAATATGTAAACCTGGACAAAATGCATTTTAGAAAAATATTTCTCAATACAACATGTAGATGTTTTTTGTGTGACTTGGATAGGTTTTCAATGTACTCTTGGAGTAATTTTGGTAGAAAGATTCATTCGCTGAGGTTCACTGGAGTCCCAAAACCTTTTAAATGACTTTGTGATCATTTTCAGACGGAGATTTCAGCGTCTTTCTTTCTCATTTGGTGTTGAATTTCTTTAGAAGTTCTTTATGCGTTATTTATTGAGATCTTTTGGCTTAATATTGTCAGACAGGTTCTATTTAAACAGTGGCTTAATTTGACAGTTTTGGCAGTAAAATACCATTAGTGAAACTAAACTCACCTTCCTTTTTTTTCTTAATATCAGAGATTATCTTGTCAACTTTTTACATTTCACCAGCTTTTGCAGTTACTATTGAAACAATTAAACTCTAGTCTGATTAAAGGTGTCTAAATGTTGACAAAATATGTTTTTTTCCCCCCCATATTCTGTGCATTAAATGCAATTCTTGCAAGTGAAATTCACTGTAAAACTCACAATTTCTCACAAAATTAACAAAAACAATGAAGCTTACTCTTTTGTGGGGGATGGATTTTCAAAATAAAAAAAAAACCCTAAAGAGAAAGTAAAAACAAATTTTCTGTTAACTTTCCTCCTACATATTTTTTGAACATGATTTTAATGAGATATAACAGTAAGCCCTTTTTAAATAAAGCTCAACGTTGCAGATGTGGATCAACAGAGTGCAAGGTGTGCTAATAGAACCCTCTAGATGGCGTCAACATGCTGATCTGTGGGTTTTTGTGTGAAAACAATTGACTGCATGATAGCAAGAGAGAATAAGGAGTTGAATGAGTCACTGCAAAATGTACAGATTTAACTTTTATAGTGTGTATTTATCTAAAAAAATATGCAATATGATGTTTTGAGAGGAAAAAAAACTTACTATTTTAAAAGTTTTAGATTGCAGAAGGTCTACTTTTCTTTCTTCCACACACACACACACACACAGACACACACACACTCGTACACACAGTGACCAGGTTTTCATGGCTGTTGCCCTTTCACATATTTGCACATATCTATGGCACTAAATACTCATAATTGTTTCATCGGTGTGTCAGCTGGCTGCATGTGATTGGGCCTAAATCATCCCTGCGAAGAGGTGGGCCGTGGTGGGAGCATGAAGCCTCATGCAGACCTCTTACGTCTAATAATTCGGGGGTCCCAGGGTCCCAGACTGTGTGGTCCTGCACAGACACAGCAGACTCAGTGAAAAGCAGAAAGCCCTCCCCCCCCCATCACCCTGTTCTCCCTCTGGGACAGAAACAACATTCATTCTCTGGATCAAATGGCAGCACAACGAGCCAGTCGACGTCAGAAACAAAAGAACTGTTGTGTCACCCAATATCAAACAGACGCAAGCATTCGGGCAACTTAAAAGTCAGTGTCAACAAAATAACATCAATACCTTGATGTTCATAAACTAATCAGTCCCACAACATATTAAAAATTATTCAGTGTGGTAAAATGTGAAAATGTATTTTGAGTGTTCGCTATCACACATTAAAAGAGATATCGGATATGTTGCTTTTGTTTCTCAAAATAATGATTTATTTACTGAAAATGATTATGCTTCAATAGAAACAGTTAAAACAGGTAATTATTAAAATGCTAAATTTAATGTTAATCTAATTTATTGTAGGAAGCCACACAAACAACCCTGAAGAACAAATATATTGATGTTAATTTTACTCTAGATTTTCAACATAATAAATGTTTTTGACTTGGCAACCCTTCAAAATACTAAGTAATTTGATTAAAGTACAAGATTTTTCAAAAGGGCATTGCTCCTTTTATAATATAAGAAAGGTTGATGCAGCCTAAGTTTGATTGGATCTTTTCCTTTTCCAGACCTGCCAGGGATAAAGCTATAGAAAAACTCAATGTGTCGGATAGAGGGGCTTACTTTCCGACCAACCTGCATTTCTGCTCTGGCCTTAAGGGACTTTGAATTCAGAAAGAGGCTTCCTAACACTTGAGTCCCTCAGTCGGTGGAAATAAACTTAGTATGCAGAGAGCAAACAATATACAAACCACAGAACAATTTAGTGATGCTGGGCATCAAATTCTACAGCATCTTGGGCTAGAAGAGCATCAAATTCATTTTTATACGCCCCAATACAAATGACATAACTAAATGAACAATTACAGATCAAACTTCATGAATCATTTTTTTACTCTGTCACAACTAAACTTTAGGCTGGACGGACAAAACATACATCCAAAGGAAGCTGAGACTCCACAGTTTTCAATAATACTCGTCATAATCCTCTATACCAGCAGCAAATAAAAGA
Source organism: Poecilia formosa (assembly GCF_000485575.1). Taxonomy (NCBI): domain Eukaryota; kingdom Metazoa; phylum Chordata; class Actinopteri; order Cyprinodontiformes; family Poeciliidae; genus Poecilia; species Poecilia formosa. The sequence goes on from NW_006799972.1 coordinate 2,780,438, forward strand.
ATTAACTGAGAAATGTATCGGAAATGTTTTTGTTTTGTTTTGTTTTGTTTTATTCTGGTTAAACAGAATAAATTCACTTCTTTACTTTTGTGATTTTGGTATTGTCATCGGATAATCTGCTTACAGAAACAGCAATGGGTTCAGAGATAACACCAAAGCCAAGTGGATCTGAATGTTTTCCACCATAAAATGTCTCCCGGGGCTTCGCAGAGCATCAAAGAACAAAGAAAGATACTTGGACAGGCCTATTTTCAGCCTTCAAACAGGCATCTGGTAGCCTTCACTAAATTTTATCCTTTCACTTTTTCTTCTTACTTTTCCACTTTAGTTCAAATCTAGTTAGTTTTAACAAACTTTGCTTGTTCTCCTGTGCCTTTTAACATTATTTCTCAGTGTGTCATTTCACTTGCTTGTTCAGAACATTTACCAACGTCCCTTTGTGCTCGTTATGGTTTAAAGCAGAAGTCGAGAGGAAACCTTAATCAGAGAGAGTCCCTGAGGTGTTGATAGGGGTCGCAGAAAACCAGAGGTCTTCTCTGACCCATCACCAAGACAAGCAACGAACAGGGACTCCTCATCATGCCTGCACCGTCACTCGCATGAGCATTCTCACACACAGCCAAGCGCATGCACGCACACAAAGGGAGGAACGGCTTCCCTTCTGGGTTTCTGCTCAAACAGCTGCCGACATCCCAGATGTTTTGCTAAGATGAAAGTGTAACCATCCAAGTCTGCATCTGACGTTTGTCCAGAACAAGAACCAAAACACACCTACAACATTTGGAGATGAGACGAGTAAATAGACATATAGAAACTAATATATGGATTGATTTGAAATCGTAGGGGATTGGGACACTGAATGTTAAATACAAGCAAACAGCGGGCCAAAGAGAGAGTCGTGCACAGACCTCCACGTGGAGAAAGTCAGAGAAAATGTCTTCCAAACCAGATTGTTTTTTTCCCACATCTTCCTTGGATGAATTATTGTCAAATTTAGCCGCATTCCTTCGCACGCATTATGGTCAATAGAGAGTATATCGGTGCTTATGTGAGGGAGCTTTGCAGAGCTTTGATTCCCCTCTCCCATTCATGTGTTCTTGCTTCTTTGTGTGTGGGAGTGTGCAGGAATTCGTGTCAGTCAGCTCTCGTAGAGGTCTCAAGTATCTGTTTTTCTGATGTGTGATCCGTAAATATTTGAAGTGGAGAGGGCTGAGCTGCGTTGTTGGACAAATCTAATTAACCCGAGGCTTCCTAAGTCTTTCTCTGTCTGCTGATGTGTGCGGTGGTCCCAAACATTGCCAATTCACCTCCTTAAAAAGGTCTGGCCACTGATTTTAAGCGATTCTAATCTTGATACGTCGGCCGGACAGCTAACCTGAAGCGGTGTGGATGCAGAGGAAAAATATTGTTCGCATAAATATAAAGTTACAGAACAAAAAAATAACAAGATGCTGTTTTGACCCACAATGTCGTCATTGTTTCAAGACAATAGGAGAAGCTGACTTGATGTTTTCTGTCCTGTTTCTCATCGGAGTATCTTAATAAAGTTAAAATGATCACTTTTGGCTTTGCCTCCTGCACACTCTGTGCGTTTAGCACCAAACCACAGTAGCCTCTGATTCAGTGCATTACACATATCTTCCCCTCTGTTCTCAAGCTGACCCTGGCAGAAAACATAATGCCTTCGGAGCATTAAAGCGCTGCAGGTTCTGAGATATTTTGCCATCCTTTTGCTCAGGTCAGACATGAAGCCTCTTCTCCCGAATACGCCGCCTGTCCAGGAGCGTCCAATTGAAGATACGACTTGGGTGAGGATTGAGGGGATGAAAGGTGGTGTGTGTGTGTGGGTACATGTGTGTGTGTGTCTCTGTTTTGAGGATTTGGTTTGCATGATTTCATTAGTGCGCCGCAGTCTCAGGGTAGACTCGGTTTTCTTAGCACTGACTCTGAGCCTCACTTTTCCATAACGCAGCACAGGATTCAGTTTCACTTAAGAAGAGCCTGCTTAAAACATTTCATCTGTGAATTGCTTCTTTTTTTTACTTTTTATTTTTACAGTGAGTATTGAGGAAAAATTAAGCCACTGCCTCACTGGAAGTGATAAGACGCTGTGCTTTGTGGGATTTTCTTAAACTTATAAAACCTTAGCCCGACTTTAGTCGGGGAAATCGCATGATTCCTTGCGATTTTTCTGATTACCGATTCCTTGTCACAAAATCCCATAAAGATTTAAAAAACTTGTGTTGCACTGCCTCACAAGACAACCGGTGGGATTTGTTTTGCTGTAAATGTTGCAGTGTTGCCAGCTGTGACTGGATACACTGACGAAGAACTAACGCCTGGTCCAGATGTTCAATCACACACAGCTACAGGGGGAATTAAATGAGACCTTGAATTAAAAAGCGTCACACACTGAGCATGTAGTTCACTTCCCCTGTGCTCCTCAGAAGTGCTATTTAATTTCACTGCATACCACCAACAGTGTACCACAGAGGCAAGATGATTAGAAGGGCTAATTAGGAGCTGCTAGATGGTGAAGACGGCTTAGAACAATGCTGCTTTTATTATGATTTCTCTTCAGTCGATGCATTTCTGTGCAGTGTGTATTTATAGCTGTAAATCAGTAGAATCCCTCAGATATCAAAAATACCAGTTTTTTTGTTGCTGTTGTTGTTGTTGTTTTTGGTTTTTAGCAAGAAAAGATTTAGCTTTTCACCGAAGCTAGTCTTTAACCCTTATAATATCACACACATATGCGTTGCTTCAGTTACATTACAGTGTCTTGCGAAAGCCAGTCGGTTTGCTTTAGATGCAAGTTGCAAAAGCATTTTGAACTTTTTCGCATTTTCTCACATCACAGACATAAACGCCCATATTTTTTAAATTGATTTTTTTTGTTGTTATAGAGGAACACAAAGCAATAAATGTGAAATGGAAACTAAATGACGTTACGGTATAATGTTCTCTCGGCCTGCAGATATAATCGTTCGTAGAACAATTTTTAGCTGCAATTCTGATTCCAAATCTTGTGAGAAAAATTCTTACCTATTCGTCTTTGCAGTCAGATTGGATGGAGTGCCACTGTGATGAGTAAGATTCAAGCCTTGCCCACATTAGAGGTAAGGCAAGAAAACGGTAGGATTTGAACTTTTTCACTGTAGCACTGGATGGATTCTATTGTCCTACTGGGAGGTGAAGCTCTAGACCAGTCTCAAGTTTTTTGCAGTCTCAAACAGGACCCCCCCCCTAGCCCCCCTGGAGTCACACTGTTTTAACCTCCATCCATCTTCTGAACAACTGTGACCAGCTTTCCTGTCATATTAAAAAAAAAAAAAAAAGAAAACATCCTGCAACATAATGCTGCCACCACCATATTTCACAATAGGAAGTTGTTGAATTGATGTGCAGTGTTTGTTTGTTTCCAAATATGGCAAAACTCTAATTTCATTCCTTTCGGTAATATAACATTCTTTCTCCCGCTTGTTGTGTCCCCGTCTCGGCTTTTCAGAAAATACGGAAAGGTATTTACATGGTTTTCTCTCAGTAATGGATTTCTTTTTTTGCTATCGTTCCACATTTGTGGAGTTTATGACAAATAGTTCTCCTTTTCATCAGATTCTCCCACCTGAAATGTGGATCTTTGCTGCTCCTCCAGAGTTCCCAGGGGCATTTAAGAATCTCAACAGCTTTATTTCTTTAACGTTTTGTGATCCCAGCTCTTCCTGAGCTTTTTCTCCACAAATATTTTCTAACAAAACCCTGAGGCTTTAACTGAACATTTGTATTTATACTGACATTAAATCAGACACATGTTTACTAATAAATGTGACTTTTAGAGGTAGGTTAAAGCATTGATTTTATTTAGTAGCATCAGAGGAATAATCAACAATGCAAACTATACCTTTGAGATCGTATTCATATTTGCTTATGCGTTTCTATGCGTCTGTCACATACAATCTCATTGAAGACATTGTAGCTGTGAAGTAAAGTGTGAATAAGTTCAAGGGGTAATAATGCTTTTGTAAGGCACTTTGACTGAAATAAAATACAAATAAAGTCTATGCTATAGCAGTATTGTTCCCCCTCAGACTGGAGCAAATTAAGGAAAAAAAGAAATTGTTCCTAAACTTGTTTAAGCCACAGGTGTATATGCTCCCGGTGTAATGAGACAACCAAACGTTTCTGTGTCCATCAGTGAAGATTTTCTTTAAAAAAAAAAAAATGCGTGAAAGGTTCATAAGACTGTATTTATGTAAACTGTGAAAAACTACAAAGATAGGGCAAAATTGTTTTCAAAAGGTCGTAAAGTCTTTTTCCGTCTAACACAACAGCTGCGACAATTTAATTCACGTCCTTATCTTCAACTTCAACCACAGCAGTAGCATAATTAGCCCTTCTCAGGCGTGATGCAGACGCTTTAACAAGCTTTAACACAAGGAAATGTAGCATTTTCAGCTGCTTCCATCCATCACTGCTGCGTTTCACACAAACACCATTTTCTCAGCTTGCTATTATAAATAGTTATTGATATATGACATTTTGATGTGGGGAAAGCCCACTGCTCTGAGCTATGGTTTAATCTTGTGCACATGCCAAATTTTGCACAGGGATTTGGACTCCCTCCATCACCGTCACAGACACGTCTAAATGAAGCCGCGAGTAATAATGACTTTAAAGTGACTGACGTCCTAAAAGAATGACCATCACAGATTGATGAAGCCATTAATGACATACATCTTAGGCTTCAAGAGGGCAAAAGGCCCACCTTCTGAAAGAACCTGTCTTCTCTGATTGTTCAAATGACTCTCTGCCTGAGGTACACCTAAACCAACTGCTAGTTAATATCCACATGCGTCACAAAGTGGTGTCTGCAAGTAACAAAGCTAAGACCAAGCATTTGAGAAACTCTGGGTTGCCAGGTTGTGTAGACTCTGAGTGCAAAGACACTGAATCAGCAAAAGGTTAAACCCACAAAAAAGTAACATTACCTTAAAGTATTTTGATGACTCAAATGCAACACAGTTTAATTGATCAGGATTTTTGATGGCCTCAGACAAACATTGTTTTGCAGTTAAACATGCATTTTAGTAATTCAGTTGGGTGGTTTCTTTACTTTAAACTAACAATGTTGTTGTGAAGAAGGCACAGAAAAACACTGTTTGTGTGTGTGTGTGTGTGTGTGTGTGTGTGTGTGTGTGTGTGTGGGTGTGTGTGTGTGTGTTCTGTTATATTAGTTATAATTTTCTTTTTTCAACTTACCTGGTTTGGGGAAGAGGCGTGGCCAAAGTCTGAGGGAAAAGCCAACTCAGCAGGACCAACCATGTCCTTGTCAGCCAGGGGGGTGTTTTAGACTTAGCTTGATTAGTCCTTATGTAGTATTGGTGTTTAATCTTGTTTCCCCTATTGTGTGTGTTAGGTAAGTTTGGTGTGTTAGATTATATATATACATACTTATTTTTGCACAGTTCATTTTATGCAACACAGTTTTTAGAGAAGAGTTTTACCTCTTTACTTTTTTAAATAAATTTGTGTGTGTTATACAAATGAGTTTGTATATATAGCACATTTAAAACAGCAGTTGACCAAAGTACTTCACAATTTACACCAACCATCATAACGCAAAAAAAAGGATTAGAACAATAAAAATAAAACACAGAGATATTCAACAACAAACAGAAGCCATGTTGAACAAAAGCATCAGAAAAATAGCAACTCAATATGTATTAGGAGCAAGTGGAAACAGATGTGTTTTTAAAAGAGATTTAAAGAGTGGAAGTGAAAATATCTGTCTAGTCTCAGAGTTCAGGTTCTCCCAAAGTTTTGTGCCACAGTCGAAAAAGCCAAATCTCTTCTGAGCTTCATCCTAGTTTTGGAGACAACCAAAAGCAACAGGTAGATTATCTCAGTGGCCAGGAAGGAATATAAGGAGAAACAGGTCAGAGAGATATGATGTGCAAGAACATCTAGGCATTTATAAGTCTTGAAAGAAATTTTAAAATCTATTCTGTGACACAAAGGAAGCCAGTGAAGGGAGGGCAAAACTGGTAAAATGTGTTCAAAACTACGAGTTCCTGTTAAAAGCCAAGTTGCAGGTGAAAGGAAAACCAACTGCAACATAAAGTACATTTCAATAATCAAGTCTGGTTGTAATGAAGGCATGAACTATTTTCTCAAGGTCAGGTCTGGATAAGGCGGGCTGAAGTTTAACTATCTGACTCAATTGGAAGAGATTTCTAAAAAAAAAAAAAAAAGAAAAAAAATTAATCTGCTTACCAATGTTAAAATCAGAGTCCAAAATCATTTCCAGATTTGTAGCACTGTTTATGACTCACAGGGGAGAGACCCCAACATAGGGCTGAACAAAATCACTTCAGTGTTATCATAAAAGGTTTGACGCCAGATTATGCTGCTCTTGTAATCTCTACCCAGGGCCCTCACCGCGATAGAATGATACTCTGGTCAACAGTACCATAAGTAAGGTCCAGCAGCACCATGACAAACATTTGTGAAAATTACCATCTGTCTACTGTGTCCGAAATCCCTCACCTCATCTGTGCACCTAACAGAAACCCTACACATAGTCCCCTCAACATGATCTCTTTAGTCACACTCTAAACACAACATTTTAGTGTTTTTGGTCAGAGACAATCCAGGTTTTTGGAAGCAGAATGTTTTTATAGGAAAGACAGAGATGGCCACTATTAAATCCTGTTAGCATCAATTAATTCATTAAACTAGTTTCCTTGATTTATGTCCTTGATTGAGTTAAAATATTGTATCTTTTCTGTAAGCACACAGGCGTGGTAAGCTGAAAATGTTCTGCCTCATACAGATAAATCACTCCCACTTCCTCCAGAGTATAGCTTTGGTGGATGCTAAAGAAAACCTTTAAACATTCAGGGAGCCGGTGGCTCTGTGGGGAGAGTAGTTGTCTTGTAATCAGGAGGTTATAGGTTCAATTCCAGCTTCATCCCACCACATGTCAATGTACCTCTGGGCAAGACACTTAACCCCAAATTGCCTACCAATCAGTATGGATGAATGTGACTCTAGTGAAAATGCTACTTAAGTTCAGTCCATTTACAAAGTGCATCTCTTCATTTGTGACATCTATTGCACTGACTTTCAGTGCAATAAAAGGGATCTGTCAAGAAAATAAATTTGAAACATTTTTCCTCTTCTGAAATTGCAAACATGTCACGTATTTGTTGGTTTTGTATGTTTTTGTTCATTTACATTTATTTTGCAGTGAAAAAAACAAAATATTTGGAGCAGCATCTCATCATTTACAAAAGGAACTGATTCCTTATGGTCTACATCACACGCTATAAGAAAGAGGATCAAGACTGAAGTACTGAAGTATTTCTGCTGTTTTTGAGCTGCGCTGTAAATGAAAGGCTTTGTCACGTAACAAACGAGACATTACATAGAGTTGTTTAGTCTCAGCGGTTGTTTCTTGCAGACCACTTCAGGCTCTTCATGGCAAATACGAAGGAATTTGGTTTTGGTGAGGATTTTCTCAAAGCTCGCTGTCATAGAGAAAACTTTGATAGGTTGTTAATTGTCAGGAATGTAAGACGGACGTCCCAATTAAGCCATTTCAGAATTTGTCGATTTGATTTTTCTTTGCGATTTACACAACAGCAGACATGCCTTGTTGTGAGTTTCCCAGCTCGGAGATCAAGACTGATTCATCAGCCACTTAAATTAATACATGCAAGCAGAAAATAGCCTGGCCCAATAAGAGCTCTACTTAAGTCAATTTGTCAGATAAAATAACTTTAAAAAGATCATGCATTAACCGGATGAGCTGACAAGCATCAAAGAATGTCTTTGTAGATAGTATAATTATTTAACTAGTTGTTGAAATGGGTAAAGAAAACGATTTGTGGAGCTTTAAGCTTTGTAATAATAGCTTCCCTCTTCCCCATCGCCCTCATTTGGTCTTATCTAGCTTGTAGTGCCTGATGGTGAGGCAGCGTTGGATCGTGAAGGGAAAGAGAGAACATGCATGCCATGTCATCAAGTCAGATAAGAGACCACTCTGAGTGTACCACTATGTGTAAGAGCAAGTTTATGCGTGCGTGCGTGTGCGTGTGTGTGTGTTTGTGTGCGTGTGCGTGTGTGTGTGTGTATGTATGTGTGTGTGTGTGTGTACGCGTTAGGTCAGGGTCCCTGATTGCCTTTGCCAGGCTTCCCACATTAAAGTGGTCTCTGGCTAGAGGGAAGAGATTCCTGACTACACGGCATCGTGCAGCAGGGTGGGGAACGCAGCGAGGAAAAGATATGAGGCAACGGAGTAAAGTGGGAGGTGGGGAGCATTTAGGTGAAAAGGAGCTGCCAAGCAACTCCCAGGCTTCTTCTGGCCCGAATCCAACTGTCCGACACGCACTTGTTCACTCTTCTTTCCCTCATTTTCCCTTACAAAAACACAAACACACACATGTTCTTAAGTGTGGACCGCACAGGGGGTAGCCCCCTAACCCCTCTGGCCCCATATCCCATTCCTCTCTTCCCCCTCTCAGCTTTAATTGAGAAGACAAATGGATCTTTCAGGCCCCACTAGTCCGCCGCCATACATCAGTCATGACAATGTTAGCTTTATAACAGTGAGCCCGCCATGAGCCGAACCATATGTTTGGCCCATGCCAAATGCACGAGCGCACACCTCAGTGCCATGCTAATGGTGCCCCAGTAATTACCTGTTGTTTTATTATTAAAGACAATTTAGGTCCTAGTGGAATTCATTTAACATTGTGCTCTTGCCCAACCCAGATGTCACCGTGGAGGGATTGTATTTCTCAGCGTCAGATGGCGGAGAGGTAAAGATCATTTTGACAAGACATGACAGAGTGAAACTGTCCTCCATTTTCTGACAGGCTTCGTTTCCCATTACCTTTTCACTTTCAGTCATGTTGTTTGTTTTTCATTTGCAATAATTGTTAAGTTTGAGTTCACCCCCTTCAAAGCTCTGATGTCGGTAATAATGATATGACCTCGATGGAAACTGTAAGTGTTTAGTGAGAAAGCAGTTATTGTGAGGTCAATCTCATCCTAAACTCCTGGCTAATACATGCTTAGTTATGACTCCGAATTCACTTTGCAAGCTTTCGCTTTCTTGAAGTGGAATTATCCAGAAAAATAAGCAGCAAGAAACATGTGACATCTCTCTGCCTCAGTAAAGTCACTTTGTTTGTTTGTTTGTTTGTTTGTTTGTTTTTTGTCTTTTGATACATTGCTAAATTCAAAAACAATTTCTGTAATAACTTTCAGTTAATTTGGGAAATATTTTTTTTGTTTGTTTGTTTGTTTTTTGTCTTTTGATACATTGCTAAATTCAAAAACAATTTCTGTAATAACTTTCAGTTAATTTGGGAAATATTTTTGGATTAAAAATAATTTCTTCTAATTTAATTGTTGTTGTTTTGTTTGTTTGTTTATTTTTTGCCAGGCACATGTTAGAAAGAATAAACTTCCCTTCTCATTTCGATCAGCACATTGATGCAAAAAGACAACAGCTTGTATTATAAACATCTTTTTTATACAAGCAAACCTTTTTAAGGCTTATACAGATGAATTAAAATATAATAACTTACAATGTGATATAAACTAGTTGCCAGAATTTATATCTCTGAAATTCTTTTTTTTTTTTTTTTTTTTTTTTTTTTTTTAAGCCTGTGACTAGTGCAACAGGTTTTCTGATGTGGCAGTTTATGGTTGATGAGTCTGCAGAGAAAGGAGCTCTAAAGACAGGGTGGAAACTGCTGTGGCACCAAAGTTATGTAAGACCTGACATAATTTTATTATGTCAAGCCAACCAAACCCAAGACAAGAGTCAAAACCTTCGGGACTCTGGGAAAGAAAAGACCAAGTCAAAGACCACTACCACTGTGAGACCATTTTTTAAGACAAGTACTGTTATCAAAATGATTTATTTGTTGCTGCAAACATTTGAAGATAATTTCTGTCACAGAAATAGTTACTCATGAAAGGAGTAGGAAGGTGAGCTATATAATTTAAACTTGAGGCCTTTGCCCAGCCAACAAGGCAGCTACACTGACTTCATTTGATATTATAGTTGAGAAGATAAAATGATGGGCTGCACAGTGGCACAGTGGGTAGCTCTGCTGCCTTGCAGCATGAGGTTCCTGGGGTCTTTGAGGATGCGTGGGTTTTGTCCAGGTAGGCTACCCTGCCTCTTTCCCATTGACCGCTGAAGGTGGGCACCAGAACCGCTTGTGACCCTACTAGGGATTAGCATGTAAGATCATGGTTGGAAGGCAAAACGATGCATAAATCAATAAATCATCAATTTAAGTTAAAAGGAAGGAAGGAAGTTAAAAATCATCAAAGTTATCTATAGAACAAAACAAATATTCCAGCCACCTGGAAGTTAATTTCCCTTCCCATTTAAGAAGATTGTGACAGATTTCTGCAGTAGCCATCTTTAAATCTGTTGGCACATCTCTTTGCTTAGATTTTGAACCAGAATGAAAGTTTTAATTTTATTTTATGTTCCTCATGTCTGTGTTATTTATGCATTCAGATCCTTTGTTTATTTTTAATCTTGTTTTTTTTTTCCTTTTATGTTAAGGACTTAACATAAATGACATTTATAAATATAGTTGGTCTTGAAACACCAATACTCAAAATGATCATTAATGCCTTACTACCCAGTTTTGTTCAAAATGTCTCTGAGCTTCGAATTTTTGGCATTTACCAGATAGTAAAACTTGAAGCGACTGACTGTATTCTAATTCTGTTTTTCCTTATTGTACTGAACCTCCACGTTTTTACATGCAGAATGTGATGGTTGTACAGACAATAAAGACGATGACTATTTAATCAAAAGCAAAACTTTTAAAAAGAATGAAATATTTACAGTCTGTTGAAAGCATTCTTTCCACACCAGATTCATCAGGCGACCATGTGCCAACACAAACAAACAGCAACTGCTGGATAACATCATGAATGCCGAGTTGCTTCTCAGCTCGAAATAGAATCAGAAGTGTTCATGTTGTTCATGAAAGTGTTGGGACACAACAATTATCGAATTAATTAGAGGCCTCGCAGTTAATCACAATTATTAACAATATTAGCAATTCTTAGACACAATAACTATATTTTTCTTTTTTAATAATATGTTAACTTGTATCCCCCAAGCACCTAAGTCATCCCTAACCTTGAGACCTGACCCTCCCCGCACACGCTAACCACTAAATTATCAGATGAAATATTCTGTATTAGGCCTTTGTGAACTGGAGCAGAACATTGACAGGTTTTCTTTTGTTCATGAGTTGTCTTATGGAAAGGCCATTTGCTCCCAAAAGTGCACCTTTCAGAAAGTGAAAGAATCGCACTCACTCAAACGAGAAGAGAGCTCAAATGACAAATTTTGTCATACATGAGAAACTCTGCAGGATAATCATCCATTATGTGAGACCGTTGACATTAGTCAGTCGGAAAAAGAGAAATAAAATGGTTGTGCGCTTGCCAAAATAACATTCAGAAACCAATGATCTGCTAAAATATGAAACAACTGCATTAGGCTAGTGCTAATGAATGGTCACAGAGAGCGCATTCATATATAGAAGCAAAACTCAGCATGCTTATCAGTACATCTTGTAGCTTCCCCTTCCTTTTCTCCTAACTCTAATCTCCAGAGGGGTTTCTTTCCCTTCATTAAAGCTGATGTGTTGCTCTCTTTGTCGCTGTACCTTTCCCCCTCACTTTTTTTGTTTTTTTTTGTTTTGTTTTTTTAACAATTTCTAAGCGTATTTTCCATCATCATTAGTTCCTAACACAGGAAGCCAGCAGGGTGTCCTGGGACTATCATCCTTAGCTCTTCTTCCTGGTCGCTGCTCTCATGGCTTTTTATGCCTGGTATTCGGCATGCCTGTCCTCTGACTGGACACACTCTCATCTGAGGCCAAAAAAACCAAAATAACAATCTTCCCTCCCCTCATTTGTTCACTCTTACACTTTGGTCTGTTTTCCAGTGTCTCACCACGGATCTCATGTGACACCCACAGATCTCAGACAGCGTTCTCATGGCTTCTGTCAAAGCAGTGGAACTTATCGTATCACACGGAGCACAGTGCGCACAGAGAGGCGTAGGCAGGGACACTCTGTTTTATGACAGTTTTTCTCTGCCGTTATCCCCCCCTCCCCTCGCTGTTACCACTTTTTCTTCTTGTGTCTCTTGTTCCCAGCAGTTTGCGAATGTTGGCCAGGGTATTTTTTTTTTTTTTTATCAGAGGACTTCCAGCACAACTCCAGCAGGCTTTCCCAGGAGAGGAGGCTACAGGAAGTCGTAGGATGATAAAACCGAGCCATTACTGAGCCAGCACAGGACCCCAGGGTTCATTACCCCCCTCCTCCTACACTTACTCTGCAACTAGTGGACCACTGAGCCCTGAACACACCTCAGATATGTTGCACATTTTAACTTACACTTATTTATATTTTTTTATTTTTTTATTTTATTCTTTGCATACTACAAAAACGGTCCAAATAGATTTGAGAGATCTCTGACCTGGGTGTGAGAACATGGCGAGTTTATACACAAGACCAGATCCTTTAGGATCCTTTCGAAAAACCTCAAGAAATTCCTCTGCATTAAGTTATTACTCAGCACTATGTAGAGCGGAGGTTGGGTGCAAGGAAAGAACATAAGAATAAAAACAGCTGCCTCCCGACGTGACGTCACAGCCTTGAACACCACTGATGTAGCTCCCAGGAATAGCACGCAAAAAAAAAAAAAAAAAAAAAAAAAAAAAAAAAAAAAAACATGGAGCTGCCCTTCGTGTCTGCTAGCGTGGGGATGCTGGGAAATAATTGGCACTGATGATCTCGTAGAAGTGATGACAGCTGACAGAGAGAGCAGCTGCAGGTGAGAGAAACACCAGAGCTCAGCACCGCAGAATCAAATCACAACCGGGGGGGAAAGAAAAAAGACAGAAGAAATTAGGTTAATGTTTTCACTCTGCTAATATGTACAGCATCAGATTTTAAAAGCGTTTTTAAATAAACTGACGTTTTTAAGTGTTATAAACGTTCAGTCACGGACACACACAATTAATATGTTATTCATTAATTAACTAAAGTTGGTGGCTATGGATTTAAATTACTTCACTAAACTGAACTGTGATAAAAGGCGATTCCTGAGTGAACCAATGTGTTTATATTGTGATGCAGTGTGAGAAAATATTTTCACTTTATGTTTCAATCTTCTGTATTCTTTCTTTTCTTGCTACCAAGCATACTAAACACAATAAACCCCTGAGATTTGGTCTTTCTACAAAACCTGCTTCTCCAATTGAAAAATATTTTTATTCACAGCCACTTATTCCATCCGGATGACATCCTGATATGCTCAAAATAAAAGACGCCTGTCTTTTCACACACACGTTCATTTTTTGTTAAAATGAACGTGTGTGTGAAAGTTTCTCTCATAATCATGATCTCTTTTATATGTTTGTGTTTCCCCCCTCATCCCGTTTTTGTTTTTCTCCTGAGTTTCAGAATGGTAGGTGTTGCCAATTTGGAATACTGAGCTCTGATTGGACTGAGAATTTGAAAGGACCAACCAGAACTCAGAATGGCAAGACAAAGTGAGCTCACCTTTGGGGCTTTGTCTCTCCTTCTTCTCCTGGATGATAAATGTTTTACACACCTGTGTTGAGCTCTGCTCCACGTTGTTTAGTTTAAAGACTTTGGTGGAAGACTGGCTAAGTTTTCGGGTAACTTGGACATTTTCACGTTTCTTTCTGTCAGACACAACAGGTAAGTTGACTGGCGACATCCATGTAATGTTTTTGGTGAGCCTTTTTGTTTGATAGGATATAGACAGCAGTTTTCTACTTTTCTTTGTTTCTTACTTTGTTTCTTTCTTTTCCACTTATAATAGCTAACAGGCATGGTTTTGTTTTGTCTCCTTGATTTGGCACAAGCCAGCATTTCCTTTCTCTCCCACATTCTGTTCAGAGTTTTGAAACTTAAAAAAAAAAAAAGAAAAAAACACTTTTTGTCACTTTACAAGGACTCAATTTACTGTGGTCATTGTGTTACTGTTGCCCTTTCCATTCAAGGGTTTGTAACACAATTCGGGGCGTGTCTGGGATCTATTTTTCCAACCACAGTAATGAATAAGTCATTGCAACTGTATTTAAATATTAGCTTTGACTTTCAGGATTTTATTATTTATTTCGAATCATTAAAAGGTGGAGTTGTGTCATCAGGATGACTTGCTGTCTATTGCAGCACATTTTTAACATTCCTGTGAAGAAGCATGGTGGTAAAAAATTAAAATAAATAAAATAAGAATATTCTGCAAGAATCCTTGCGGATAGATTGAGCTAGAAATCATTTTCCTAAAAGTTTACATTCAACAAACCTTGAAATAGTCCATGATTAATTTTACCACTACTTTGTTTGACTGTTGTTGGTAGAAAAGGAATTTGAGTCAAAACATTTGCTATATCTTACCAAGTTTAATAAGTTAAGTAGAAGCTGATTTAGCCGTAGCAAAGACAGCTTTTCGATAAAAGTCGCTAGAAAAGAAAAGCTTGTTTGTAATCCACTCTGATTAAAAATAAAAGGTTGCAGCATCACACATTATTTCTTCAAACTCAGTTCTGAATGCAAACTGAGAAACCAATGAAGAGACCCAACAACCTATACTATAACTTGTAGCTGCCAGTCTGTGTGATGACAGTACAGCTGCTTGTGCTGATATTTATCTGTCAGTCCAGTTAACAGACAGGAGTTTGGGAACGACGTCAGTTGAAACGAGGACGTTCCTGCAAGAGGCACAACAGTCACATCTGGGAGCGCAGTAAAGTAAAGGGTTAATTTCTTTCTTTAGTGACAGTTCTGGTGTTAAACGTTAACAGGTCCAAACGGTCTAAAAGGCACAAAGATTGCTGAGAGGAAATAAACGATCAGACTGATTTTAAGATTGCAAAACTGACTGATTTATGAATCCTTATTTATTGTTTGACTTTGTGGCATGACTGGCCCACATTCACAGGAATGGGACAGGAAACGGACAGGGACACACGGGAAGACATTTAGCAAAGATCCCAAGGTCGGGAATTAAACCTCAAACTGCTGCATTGAGGACTGATAGCCTCTGCATACGAAGATTGATATATCTTAAAATTGAAAAAACAACATATATAATTATTTAAATTAGTCTTACTGTTAAACCAGACAACCATGGAGACAGCATACTCTACATATGTCTGACAGTTTTAGAAATACAAGTAGCAGGACCAAATGATTGGGCTGTACAATCTGTTCCCCTATGAATATGAAGTTAACTCCCTGTACCTACTGGAAATAAAAACTACCTCACTGCACACAATTTCTTGCTAAGATTTGTTTCAGCAACAAATTTGAAGGTTGTGCTAAGACCTAAAATGCTTACATTTATATTCAAGAAAGATCCCTGTATATTTGAGATTTTTTATTTTTTTTGATAACTGCTCAAATACTGGAATGATTCGACTCTGGGTCACAAACACCAAAAGACATCCCATCCACCACACTGTCTTTAGTAAGTAGGTCTATAAAATGTGTCTGGTTGGTTCTTACATTCCTTTACCAATCCAGACAGAGCAGCCAAATGACCCTGTTGCTCTTGAGACTCCCTCCTCCTTCTGCTCCTTCTATAAAGGCCTCCCCCACCTCATCGGTCCAGCCAGTTTCCTTATCTGTTCTCCACTCAATTACCCTGGGCTGCAGAGGGCATTATAGAAGCTTCAGAAGCACAGCCTGGAGGTTACACTGGGCTAAACTGGGAGGAGACAGAGGTCACTGATGGCCTTTTAACCCTTTACAGAGATAAGGAATAAAAGGGGAGGGATGTAGTGATAAAGTGGTTCGGTGTGCTTTTTGTGAGTGTTAATTGTACAGAAATAAAATAACGTACTACATAATACAATAATGTTTTTAATCAAAGAACTTAAAAGCTTTAAACAAGGTATGTATACACAGTAGTCGATCCTTTATGTTCATTATTCTGAGATCCGCAGGAGTTACAACTGGAAGCCTTTTGTAGGAATGTCTCTAACTACACTTTGCATTTTTTTTTCTTCTTCTTTCCCATTCTTATTTGTAAAATATATCAACTTTGAACCAACTGGTTAATCCTTAATTAGATTTGGCTCTGGGCTTTTTTGTTCATCCTAACATAAAAAAAATCTTTAATTTAAACCATTCTGTAGTAGCTCTGGTTTTATGTCTAAAGTTGTTCTATTGGAAAGTGAACCTCTACCTTAGTCTCAAGTATTTTGCAGGAATTAATGGCTTTCATCCATTATTGCTTTTCAATTATTGATTTTCCAGAAATGGTAGTTTTCAGCTACAAATAACATGCTACATGCAGCTCTTTTTTTATAACATGTGACACCCAGAGCGCCTTCTTAAACATGTTTGCTATTTCCTGCATAGCTTATGACAAACAGAACTACTTATGGCTTTCTTGCAGCCACTGCTTGTGTCATTCCATGAAGGCTTGCAGATGTAACTGATTTTCCTGTCTACAGGTTATCCCTCCTTATTTGTGGATATGTGCAGGTCCCCAGAATCAGCTCTTTTGACTGATTCTCACATTTTCTCCCTGATTATGTCCTGTAAGGTGGGCAGCCATGTTTTGAGAGGATTGCAATATAAACGCACATTACATTGCTTCAAAAATTGTCATTTTAGTGAACTGCAACATTATTGTGTGGAAGATTGCATAAATAAATGACTGTTTGAGTGTAATATTTGGTAAGGTATTGCATTTCAAGAGTTAAGAAATCATGTTCTACATATCAGTGAAATATTTGGTCATTCTGATGGACTAACGGCCCTGAAAGCCCACAAAAGATGAACATCTGTAGTGGTAGTGATGGAGGAGTGCATTGAGAAAAATGAGGACATCTGAGGACTTAGTTAGAAGTTATATTTATAGTGAAAATGAATAAAACATTTGGTAATGATACATTTTACTCAGGGGTATCAGATTAAAAGCTGCAGAAAATAAATGCACGTTTTTTTAATAACCTGTTCTTTTCCTTTCATTTAAAAATTATGCTTTGTGTAGATTTATCACATAAAATTCCAGTTAAAAACATTGGAAATTATGGTTGTAGTGCGGTAAAATCTAAATACGATGACATGTCTCTGTAGTTTGATTTAGCTGGTAATTAAAGTGAAATTGCTTGCAAATTCCTCCTGTGACAGCTAACTTTTCAAAAAGTAAGAGTATTAGTCATATTACCATGTCTATTTTTTTGAATCCTTTTACAATTTTTAAGACTCGTGTTAATAAAACACACATCCTTCCCTTTATTGCAGTACTTATGTCTTCATCTTGCCGTCTGTCGCCACCTCTTTCATGGTCAATCAGACGTGCTTTTGCCACTCTCTGCTGTTATCTATCATCTGTTGGCACAAACGTATCGCTCTGTCGGCACCCGGCTGCTCCGTGTGAGCTATCACACTCTTTGTGACGAGGCATCCTCACCTGTCCATCCATCAAGGCGGAGGCGCTCGGTGGCATCTCTGGCTGTTTGCGTGTTTGACAGTAATTAGGAGGGAGGTGTTGAGAGTGAAGCCAGCTGCGTGCGACCCGTGCTCAGCAGTCAGCCAGACAGCTCTGCTCTGGCAGGAGACTGATGACAGGAAGAGACTTAAACCCTTCAACACGTCTACTGGTAACTTTCAGATGAGCAAAGCTGGGGAACCTAGTCCGACGCCTAAATTAATAATTGTTGGAGAGCTTCTTGCTTTTCGCCATACATGGACGGCTCAGTGCTGAAGGGATTTGGGTTTGTGCTCAAGGACAGTGCTTTGTTGCATTGGCGGTTGCACCACAGGGCTTTTTAGTTGACGGGTGGTCTTTTCAGTCAGTACTCTGCTCTGCTAGTCTGAATGCCATCAACAGGGCAGGATTTCACAAGGATTTTGTTGGTTTGTGTATATGCGCATGCCTGCGTATGCAAAAATATGACTGAAACAATGCTCCCTCAACTGTCTTTGTCTTCATGTGTGTTCCTCGTGTTGCAGCCACATTTCGGCAAATATTTATACCGGGCGTAAAACACTCTTGATCTCTCTCCCCTGTTTATTCTCCTGTTCTTTCTCCACATTGACTCTCACACTGACCTTTATTCATCCCGATCGAGAGTGACAGGAGGGCAGGCACTAAGAGACACGGGGAGGCCAGACCAAGACCAAGTGAGCACGGAGTAAGGTCAGGGGTGGAGACAGACAGGCAAAGACAAAATCTTGTGTGGAAGAGAGGGAAGTGAGTGTTCGCCTTGATGGATGACTTGCCATCTAACAGAAATCAAAAGCCCAATCGACCAAACCCTCCTGCAGCAAAAGCACACAGCGTAGTCATGCAAGGAGGTCCGTCGGGCTAATTGTGGAGTAATTTGACATCTGTTGACGCCTGAAAACGTGTTAGCTACTACAGAGAAAGAGAACGAGGGATAAGGGGAGGGTGGTGCTGTAATGATCCCTGCCTGATTTCTAAATGAGGCACATGTCTGCTGACCAAGCTGTTCGCACACGCCTCTGAAATGAGAACAAAAACATCCAGCTCCAGTTACAGGGCCGAGTATCGCATTTGTGGTCTTTGTCATCAGCTCAGCTGCATTCGTGGCGGCATGATCAATGGGGGTTTTGTAATGATATTCAGCCTGAAACATGAAGTAATGTGTTGCTGAAACTAATGAGCTTTGTTGCTGGGTGGCCTGCTTGGACACACACATACACGAACGTTCAAACACACCTAAATCACCAGTACCTCTTCCTGATCTAAATCTCTCGAGTTTATTCAAGATAAAAGAACAAGAAAAAAAAAAACTGTGCTGCATCACCAACTTCAATGCGACAAAAGTAGGAACGTTTGTCACTGTGCCCTAACAACAGACGAAGCATCCATTTTGAAAAATACAGGTGAGACCATTTTGTGTGAATTTGGATTGAGCTGTTTTCTTCTGGAGGTCTCGTCCTGCTAAATGGTGTTTTTCCTTTCCACTGTTGTAATATGCTTGGTCAGGAGGCGGGATCACTGCACAATGAGCCAATCAAGCAGCGTGTTTTAGGTAACTACTAACTACTTCTTTAGATACTAACAATCGGTGTATAAACAGTTCTTGAATGTATTGTATTATCAATTAGAAGGACACTGAATAAATGCAAAGCATTTAAATATGTTTATAAGTCTAATATGAATATTTGTGAACTAAGTACATTGCTACAATATTAACTAGTTTCTTCATTCATCATAGTTATTTTTTAAATAAAGAGAAAAATTAATAAATTCATACATTAACATGTGAAATATGTAGTTGCCAAATATCTGTCTCATTGTCTCTTTCTTATATTTTTGAGAAATATATTTATCTCCTTTCATTTTTGTTTTAATTTACATTGTTTTAAAGATACTTATACACCTCTTTGAAATTATTTGTACATTTTCAAATACTTCTTTTAATTGCAAGGATCCTTTTTTAAATACTTTCCTCAGTGATTTAAACTGGGAGTAGAAATGGTGACAGATTGGTACAAAATCAGGGTGTGAAATGGAAAATAGGACAGGTTGACCCAGGATGCTTTGGGTGAATCTATAATTCAGGAAATAGATTAGAAATAGCCTATGGTTTTAAACCTTTCTAACAATGGCATTAAATTAAAACTATCAATTAGAATCAAGATGTTTATCTTATCTTATGTTTACCAAATGGTACTAAAATAGATAATTTCTTGAGCGGGAAAATTAAGAGCTAAAATCCAACAAACTTCTAAATATACAGTAAAAGCAACAAGAAAAGCACCAACAACAAGGATCTGACTATGTAAACTTAAAATCCTGTGATGATACACACTGGCATAATGCTTAACTAAGGCAGTATGGGTGGAAAGATTAATAATCCAGAGCCCAAATTAAAGGAAGACTGCATTAAACAAAAGTAAAATGAACAACAACACAGACACACAGAACAATGTAAAGAACAAGATATTGATGTGTGGGTTATTCCACATCGCAGAAATAACCCAAAAATCCAATTACCCTAACTCTGCAGGATGAAGATCTGAGCCAATAAATAGGATGAAGCTGCTGTTAAGAATAAATAAAAATTATATTATTGTAAGTGTGCCATACACGCAAAGAATCATCAATGGAATAAATGTGTTTTCAAGCTGTCACCAGATATATGGACTCAATTTAATAACCTGTTAAATAATGAAAATATTAGTGGCAAAGAAAACATTTTCCTGTCAAAACTGCATCATAAAGTTTAATTCATGGATTATTTTTTCAATAAATGACATTTCTGAGTTGCTAACAAGGTGCTAACACGTCTCCAGCTGTGAGTAGTCCTTCAGCTTTACCTCGACATTCTTTCCAGAGCGAAAGTTTCTCTGCTTGTGTAAGGAAACAGATATCTGGTAGCTGAATTTCTCTGCAGTGTTTTCGACAAAAAAAAAAAAAAAAAAAACTCTGGAAGAGGCCTTCTAGTCATTAGTGAGGCTGGCACGAGAGGTTGTCGAATATCTGCTAACACTCTGATGTTATTCAGCTAATATGGAGGCAGTTCTTTTTCCCGACTGCAATCACAGCAGCAGTTTGATTTTCTTTTAAATGTCAGTTGTCAAAATAGGCCGTCTAGCACTAAATCGCCAGGCAGGACCCGCCCGGGCCAAATCCTTGCCTTCCTCCGCAGTCTGACCTTGCAACAGATCTGCCTGACTGGCCTTGCTGCTTTCCGAGCAAGCTCATGTCGAACAGCTGATTTAGATGAAAGAAGATTCCAGAGTTCAAGACAAACAATTAGAAGAACGTCACAACGAGCAGACGAGGACAAAATGGAAAAGATTTGGAGAAAAGCTGTCCTCTCTGGACAATGACATCATAGCACTCCCAGCTTCCATTAGAGCCTAATAAATGAAGGGCTAACAAGGCAGAGTGGGTGGGAAACACTAGGGGAAGAGGTGGTGGGGTGCCCTTCCACCCCCCGAGTCTCTGTCAACTCCTTCATGAACACTTGAAGGAAAGGTGGCGGAGGGGGAGAAAAATATTTGCAGCAAAGTAAGGGTGCAAGGAGGTTTAAAAAAGAAGAAGAAGAAAAAGAAAAAGCTCTCGACCCATTAGAGAAATCAGGCTGGGACTCTAAAAACACCCTGAGAGCAGAGAGGCCGAGTGGCCCTGCTGTAAACATACGGTGGGTGGCAGCCCCCGAGCGCTCTGACAGCCAACAGCGGCCATGATGGATCTGCGGAGTTATCTCATTTTCCACTGTTTTAATTAGAGGCCAGCCTGTGAGCCTCGGCAGCTGGCTCTGCTGTACTGACTCCTGCGGCCTGACAGAGAAAAATGTCCACCAACGCTGCAGCCAAGTTAAGAACGACCAGAGGACAACACCAGAACGAAATCCAACCTCTCGGTTCCGCCGTTGTGTTTACTGTGCAACAATCGACGACATAATTTAATATTTACAGTTTGCCTCTACCTGCCTTTGATAATGTTTTAGATTAAAAGTTGAAGTAATAGACAACTTTGTGCGTAATTTGCAGGAGAAAAAAAAATTACCTGTATTTACAGCAAATTAGAGCCACGCATCTTAGATGACAATGAAGGGACGAGTTAAGGTATCAGGTATCCGTCCACAAAATGGTTTGGACTGCATTTAAGAGCGTAACCTGTTATTAGGTGGCACTCCCAGGCCTCTAATTGAGAAGGGTACTGTGGGGATCTGGTAAAACAAAACAGAGACAAAAGGCCAAAAGAGAGAAAAAAAGAGCTACCTCACACAGTTACTATGAAGAAGAAAAGGGGCATATGTATATGCTGGCAATATGCACTTAGAGCAGGCATAGAGGAAGAAAAAAATTATTTTTTGGAAAAATCTATAAGAAATCTTAATGTTAATTTTATTGTTTTCTTACACCTGAATGTAAATGAAATGTTGCAACCACTACAGTAATTTTAGGGATGCTGTAATAATTTGAAAAAATGGTTTTTATAAAGTTTATCTATCATTAGTATTAAGAAGAGAATTTAAAAGGAAGTACGTTGTTTAGATGCGTCTTTTGAATGTTTTTGTTTTCTTTGCAGATCCGATAAAAAATAGTAAAAACTGATCAATAATTTCTGAAAATGTGGCCTTCATTTTCAGCTTCACTGAATGCATATTTGCGTCTTCGTTCTTTGCTGCTAAAATGGTGAAAATGTTTGCTGCCAAAGCGAATACAATCTGGAGTTTTCCCCTCTGGTACCTCCACGTCACAATTATTTTCCAAATCCATCAACAGCGAATCAAATCACCGGACTTGTAAAACAAAGACAAAATGATGAGAAGGAAATGTTTTAAGCCGTAAGAAATAAGTCCTGAGATATAATCGTAACTTATCCTCATCGAATCACCAGCAGATATGTATTACACACTAATGCGGTTGGCAGGCCAGTAAAAATGTCAAGGAGAAATGGAAAGAAAGTCTGGGAAAGGAGGTTTATGAAACTGTGGAAATGAGGAAAATAAAATCATGTCGTTGTTTATATCTGAACCCCCAGCGGTAGGTGTGTGTGTGTGCGTTTGTGTGTGGCTTAGGATTTGTTACAATGCAAGGACCATTTTCCTAGCACACACTACATTATGGGAACCAACTGATCTTTATAGAGCTGCATTAAAAGACGTCCTGTTTCTGGGTTATGAGTTGGGTTTAGCACTAAGGTGTGAAGTGAGTTTAGGTTATAGGTTTAGGGTTAAATTATTGACTAATCAATGGAAGTTTATTCATTTATTCATTAGGATCCCCATTAGTCTCCACTGAAGTGGTTACTACTGATAAAATATAATGCAAAGTCCTTGTGCAGACACTGTGTGTGTTGGGGGAGCAGGGCAGCCATTCTCACTGTTTACACCTTGGGCTGCCATGTATTGACTTCATAGGAAATTTGTAAATTCACGATCTTAAGAGAAATATTCAAACTAACTTTAAACTCTCACAAGTACTGAAATTCACTTCGTAAGATGATTTTAAATGGAAACCGAGCGAGCTTTTAGAATGAAGTAATTTTCAGTTGACATTTTTTTATCTAATAACTTTTATTCAATAACGTAATGAAATATAAACTTCACAGTAAATATATACTGATTTAGGCTCACCTGCATGGTTTGGATCAGAACAAGCTTCAAAAATTGAGCACATACAAACACCTCAGATTTCACCAACTTTAATAGTTTGTTTTTTTTTTCCTGAGTACCTTAAATGTCCCTCCTTGACTTTAGATGTAATCAAAACTATGTGCTCTTCCTTCTTGCTCTTTATAATTACAACCTCTATAAACAATATGTAACCAAGAGATAGAAAGCAATCTGTCTAAGACACAAAAATTAAAGAAGATCATTTTGAAGATCAATGCCTGAACTCTGCTAATCTGTAGAGGCAGAGTAGAATTAGCATATTATTTTTGTTTTCTCTGCTATGGACTGGTTACCCATAAAGGTGCAGCTGAATTTTCACCTGAAGACTCCTGAGATTGCCCAGTCCATATATTTCCCTGGACAATGAATGTAATTTTGCCTAATTCTATTCAGTCATGCCGATTTTTATCTACATGGCACCAATTTACAGTACTCAGTTCAAGGCATTTTCTTGAAAAGTTGCATATGCAATTCACTTAATCCCAGTTCTGCACACTTACACAGAATGACAAAGTTCATCATAGGAAAAACAAGTTATTTGTTGGTGTGCCAGATATTTTTACAGCAGTCCTAAACATTAATGCAAATGGATGCATGTTGTTTGTTCTCTTGACACTTTGCCAACATTCTGTTGGTTGTATCCTGCTCACAAAATGCATCTTCTGTTTTTTTACACGACAACCAGAGCCTAATCTCATGCCTCATTTCCATGATGTTGCTGCTTAATCCACCTCTCCCTGTTCACTCGTGCACCCCTCATCCCACCGCCCCTTCTGCCTTTCTGCCTGTTTTTAGCAAACAGCAGCCTCCATCGCAGAATGGCAGGGTGTTATGACAGCATGCTACTGTTAACTGTGTTTGGGTTGGGAGGACAGGAGAACACACACATAATGACATTCTCCGACACGTACACTCAAAGGACACTGACATCTTCATCTCCACAACTGGCACTGGACAAGAGAGAACGCACTCAGGCATATTTGTGTTTCCTGCATCATCTTCTCCAGATGGAGCTCATCTCCACTCTATTCAAAGCCATATTTTGACTGTTTACTCAGAATTCCTCCATATCTGGCTATTGTTAATCCTGCTTGTCTCTGTGAATAAATTCAGAAACATGTTTGAAGTGGGAGTTATATATCTGCTGCATGCTCAAGTGAAGTAACACACAGCCCATGTGCGCTCGCTTAGGGAAAAAAGCAAGAAAGTTTTCACAAGTTCTGGTCATGCTTTGGTGAGTCCATAAGATTGTGAACTGTTTGACCTGCCCAGGTGGATGCTGTTCTCCAAAGTGCATCCTGCCTCCTGGAGACATTTGTTTGTACACACGATGAGTTAGTGTTCGCTGCAGCAGGATGTTTGGGACCTGCACACGTGTGTGTGAGTGCACTTCGGTATGTGGGTGGCTGAATCATTGGTGTACATTTGCACCCAAAAACCAACCGTAAGAGTTTTCAGTGACCTTACCGCGGACTTCAAATTCAGTTTTTTAGTTAGAAAAATCTGTCATTGTCCTAAAATAATGAATTGGGTTTGCTAAGAACCACAGATTATGGAAAATCGAAAAATAAAATTATTAAATTTTATTTTAAGAAGAATTTTGAAATGGAAAAAATTTACAATGATCGACAAAGTGGAGCCTCAATGTGCCATTGTCTTCCCCCATCGCCACATTCAGTTTTTCCACATTTAGCGCTGAACGCTTTGATGCATGCTGAAGGAATGCAGCTTGAATAATCACTTGGGGGAGCGAGAAGAGGAAGGAGAGAGGTGTGTTCCCCTGATGAACCGAAGAGGTGATGGAGTCGATTAAAGAGGCCACAGGGTGAGAAAAGATGGACATTTAAGAAGAAAGGAACGGAGGACAGAGAGTCGGAGCAGGAAGGAGAAGCCGAATGAAAGTAACGGGGGGCCTCCCTGGCTGTTGTTACGCTGTGTGCGATCATTTGGCTTGATTTGGATTAATGCTTTAATTGGGAAACACACACAGACTGTTACCATCTGTATCCCATAGTAGTGGAGCGGATGCCAAGACAAACCATTGCTGCGTCACACTGACAGATTCCACCGCGGTAATAAGAGAGCTCAAGTAAAGGCTCTGTGTGAGAATGATAGGGCTTTAAGGACAAAATAGTTTGAGACTGGGTGGCTTTAGGTCATCAGAGCGGCACAGCCAACCCAGAGTTAACGTCACAGAGGCTGTGCTGAACAGCCCAGGATGCAGAAGATATGGAAACACTTAGGATTGCAGAAAGATTTCTACTTCTGCACGAATTTTAAAACTGTGACCATTAAAAACAGGAGATAAGTTAATATATGTTAGAACACACTCATTTACCGTAGTTCTATATATATAT
>NW_006799972.1:2806015-2886555 GCF_000485575.1 Poecilia formosa
ATATATATGCAGGAAATTACTGCATATATATGCTTTTATGCTTTTGCTGTATGTGGAGGAGAGTGCACTATAACAGACAACAAAAGTCATATAAATAAATGAATGTTTAACATCATTAAAGTATGTCTTTGCTTGTCTCGTATGCATCATTAAAGTATGTCTTTGCTTGTCTCGTATGTATAATAATAATTAAAAAAAAAACTTTGCATTTAAGACTGTCTTGTCAGGATGGACAGAAAATTTGCTAAATTATTTTAAAGTGTGAGTTCAGATTTGTATCTAGTCAGACATACACTGAACATGCACCAAACACACATAAATGTGTCGCCTGTGTAACTTAAGGATACGGAGGTTTGGAGTTTGAGGTGTGATTAATAATTAGCTTCCACTACTTTACATCTGTCTTGACATTTCCAACAAGCTCACAAACTAACTACTTAAAGTTTGGTTATAGAATCCCTCATTTTGTCTTTTAATGAGTCTAAGAAACAAACATTTCAGAATTTAAAATACTTAATTATCAAAACAATGTGTAATTGTTTGATCCATACTGAATTATTTTGCTACCTATTATGTGATAAAAACAGTGACAAGTAAAACAGTGAAAAATAGCATTAAATTTCTAAGCCTAAAATAAGAACAAAAACATCAAATTTGCTGTGATATTTATTCTCGTGTATTCACAGAATGTATGTTTGGTGTTATGTCATTATGTTTGCTGCTACCTGTAATTAGTACAAGTTCAAAATAATTTGACTGCTTTTTTAAAGGTAAATATAAAAATATGTTTTCATTTGCTACATATTTTTGGCATTTTACCATTAAAACGTTTAAGATTGTCAACAGAAGTTTGCAATGAGCAATCGGTCTTTTTAATGCTTCAGTGTAATTAGAAGATTTGGAAACAAATTTGATATTCATTTACTGAAACGGACATGCCAGGCATGCAAAAATCTAATCAGAGAAGCAGCCAAGAGGCCCATGATAACTCTAGAGGAGCTTCAAAGATGTACATGTGGGAAAATCTGTCGACAGGTGAACTATTAGTTGTTCACACATGAAGGAGTGGAAACAGTCATTGTTGAAAGACAGAAGAGGCCACATATGAAGTTTGTGGAAGGGGCCGATATTGTCAGACCAAAATCAAGCTTGTTGTCCTGGACATAAAATGCTACACATGGTAAACAACTGGCACAGTGAGCTCTCAGCAACCTGCATGTGGTCAAACGCGGTGTTGGCGGCAGCATCATGCCAGTGGGTCAGATGTTTTCAAGATGGTCTAATTTGATGAAAAGATGGAGGGAGCTGAATAAAATATCTCACAAGAAAAAAAACTGTTCTTGAACTGGGGGAGATGTTCATCTGAATGATCCAATTATCCGCTGTAGAATGTTTTGCACAACCTACTATTTTGCTTGTTGGTTTGGGTAGGAGTTATGAGAGTGTGTTTAGTCTATGCACGGGCAGTTTCAGATGAGGGCAAACAAGGTCCAGTGGCCCTGTAGAACTATTCTGACCCCTGTTATGGTTCCTGTGATGAAGACATGGGTGTTATGGACAGGGGGGGACGCGTAGGACATCCCCCCACTTCACGCCATATGCCCCAAGTGCCTTTCTCAGCCATTAAACTTTCTTCATTTGTTGCTAACATGCAGCAACGTGGTTTTCCGAGCAGTCTTTAAACGCACCATAAGAGCACTTTGCCATAGTATTGGCTGTCATTTTGGCGGATGGCATTACGGCGTTGCAGCGTTGTGTGTTGCTCTGCAGACAAAGTGTAAACGCTCGTATTGACTATAATGGGTGTATAATTACTGCGGAGTCGGTTTTGTGGCGGAATGGAGGCGTTAACGGCGGTGTTACACCTGTCCATCACCGATAGGAGACAAGCTGCTGAGCAATGGTGCACGGTGTGTGTCGACTAACTAGCCAGAGCCAGGACCAAACAAAGGGCAAAAAGGTTTGCATATTTTTTATTTATTTATTTATTGCCACAATACAAAGAACAAAATCGGAGTGGATAGATTAGACAAGCAGTAAGGACGATGATGCAGACTAAAATAAAATGCTTTGAATCTTGTGACTATAACATGACGAAATGTGAAACAAAGATTGTGGCAATACTTTTTGAGTTGGTTTAATCGCGTGTTTCCTGCTGCTTTGTAGCATTCACTGCCTTATTTTGGTCTGTCAAAAAAACATTTCAGTTAAATAAACTGAAATCAATGGTTGCCATGTGGTAAAATACAGTAAACTTGTGATTAAATATGAAACGTAAATGTAAAATGTAATAATAATAAAAAAAAATGAAGTTCTATTTTCAAAGCATTGCACTTTCAGACTTCTGTCCAGCACAGAATCAGTAAAGACAATTCTCTACTTTGTAACTAAATTTAATAGTTAAATACATGAGCAAACACATTCTTACAGACAATCATGAGAAACCGCTTTCATTGTGACGCTTTCATTTCTTACCAGAGCTCTGCTGCAGAACAATGTAAAGCTACACACCCTGTCTGTGTGATTCTGTGACCTGTTGGACCCCTGGGCTCTGGAGCACCTCTGGACCCAGACCGAGTCCCCGCTACAGCACTCCACTGTTGACCCCCATTCATTTGGACCGACCTTTCTTATCAAGTCTGCCAGTTTTGACTCTCGCACACATGTATCTAGCTCCCTTCTACCTTCCCTGAGACCCATTCTCCTTCCCTCAAAACCTCCAAGTCCTCTCTCACACATCTGAAGCCACGCTGTGGGAAATAACGTTGACTCATTCCTGACGGACAGCTCAGGTGAGGTGTCAAGTCCTCCGTTTGAAAGCCCAAAGCCAAGAAATCTGACGTTGGGTGAATAATGACGCGATAAAAATGTTCAGACTAATTGAAAAGCCAAAGCCTTCTCTTCAGGTTCACCAAGAATGCTAACACAGAGCTGCCAGAAGGGCTTTATTTTCCCTGCTTTTCTTTTTTTTTTTTGTCCTGCCGTAGTTTCACATGCAGCCCATTTCATTTTGATCACACAGGCCAGCAAAACACTGACATCATTGCACCCAATTAACAATGAATAGTGAGAGGAAAGTACATACTCAAATATCTACTGCATATTATCCCCCCTGGCAAGAACATCGCGGTGCGTCATGGTTCCTCACTTACTCACACATTAACAGAGCTGCCTGTGGGGTACATGCAGTGACCACTGCTGCAGCAGCAACACGCAAACAACCTCTGCAGCACAAAATAAGAACTGTAGCCAGAAACAATAATTATGAATTAAAGGGGGTGGGGGGGTAACTTCCTCTACTGGAGTTACAACAGTATACAGGGTAAGGGATATTTAAACTTTATTTAAGCAGAACTTTTTTTTTGTCTTTTTTTTTTTTTTTTGCAAGATTGCAGATCTTTGGATGAATTTATTTTATTTTTTCTTAAAGTTTTCTACCTTTTTTAAATAAATAGCACTCTTTCCATTTGGCTTTTTTTGGGACACAATTTTGTCTCATTAGAAATTTATTTTTTTGGTTCACTACTATTACAACTGATTTTTTGTCAAGAATATTCACATGTTTAAAATACCTTCAAAATTATGTTGTTTTTTTTTTGTTTTGTTTTCCATCTGATTTTTTTTCATGTATTGCAAGTGTACACATTTATTACATTTATGTAATTCTTGAGGATTAAAATAAATAGAGTTTAAATGGTACTAGCTAAAGTTAGCTAAAACTTTTGGATATTTAAAAAATATTTGCTTCACATGGGGAGGTTGGAAGCTTAAAATGGCTGTCATAAAACCTTATGAAGAAGGTGAAGAGATATGTCTCTTCACCCGATATAATATTTGATTGAGTATAACACAATGTTTCTGTGGCAACCCACAAATCTCTCCTGTATCATATATGGGACGAGGGGTAAAAAGTCTCCTTTCTGTGTTTCTGTCTCTCTCTTTGAGTCTCTTGTCCAGTTGTGCTGACCACTCATCACCTGCAGAAAAACAACAGAAAAGAAAAGATCAGAAAAGGTTCAAGGAGGATAAACATGGGGTGGGCAAAATTACCGGTGCTAAAATGTGGCAGAGAAAGGTGGTTTCTCTGTGCCTATTTACCAGCTAAAAATACCTCAATGACTAGCCAAAAGCACCACCAGCCTAC
This sequence comes from Poecilia formosa, assembly GCF_000485575.1. Classification (NCBI taxonomy): domain Eukaryota; kingdom Metazoa; phylum Chordata; class Actinopteri; order Cyprinodontiformes; family Poeciliidae; genus Poecilia; species Poecilia formosa. Next base: position 2,810,160 of record NW_006799972.1, read on the forward strand.
AGAGGTATCTTTGCCAGCACCTTTCATATGAATCACCTTCTCTTAATTTGTGAAGTGTAATGAGCATCCTGAAACATCCAATTACAGATTCCCATCTAACGAAGTAAACAGCGCTTCAAACGGAGCTCCAAACAGATCTCTGGATGAGGAGTTTGCTGACAGGTAATGCTGGATGTCTGTAAAGATGTGGGGGTGTGAGGTGTTGACAGTGTTAGTGTTTTCCTTGATAGAGCTGCTCTGGTGTTTTCCCATATTTACGTCAGTACACATGCGTGTGTGTACAGGCCCATTGAGAGGTTTACATATGGAGGGTAATAGGATAACTCTGGCCTCAAGCAGCAGAGAAACAGGTGCTTATCTTGTCAGACAGTTGTGCTAAGGCAACCTTTGACCCTTGGTTACAAGCCAATTGAGAAATTAAAGCAAGAAATTTGCACGCTTTAAGCCCCCCTCACTGCTTCCAGCTCCCCTTTCTCTTACATGTGCACTTCAGGACACAAAACCTCCTGCAAGACGAACCATTTTAATAACCGATTTCCAATATTCTACTCAGGGTCTCCGGGTTAGTGTTATGGTTAACCCTAACTCGAAGGGTTAACCATAACCCTTCAAGTTAGGGTTATGATGCTGGGAACATCAGCAGAAAGTTCCCGTTTCTGCTGATGTGAAATGGGAACTAAAAGACAAAACGAGAAAATCAGTGGGAACAGGAAGCTTGAGATTGTCATTTTTACAACGGTAAGCATGAAAAGAGCCATCCATGGGGGAGCAGACGGGGTAAAGCTCACTGATGTGTGGGGTCTGACTCTCGCGCATTCACCAGTGAGGTCTGGGTAACTGATTTAGTTTTTTCAAGCACAAGGCAAAAACATTGTTCAAGTTTTTTTTATTTTGTTTTGCAATGTCTGCCAAGTTCCTTCAAAATACGCCGCATTCAGTTACTGGAATCTATGACAAACACAATGACTGGCTCTGTGAAATGAATTCATTCGGCTTGAAAAAAAAATCAGTTGTATTGGAAACTTTTTAGTCTTTTTTGCTAATAAAACCTACATTTGACTCAATTATTTCAGACACACATGTAACGTGTTTTCCAGCTTTATCCAGGCTCAACACAGCAAGATGTTTCCTCTGCTATTGTATGGTCGAATTTTAGTTTTCTTGTGACTGCCGTAATTGGCATCATCACTGCAGGTGAAGTCACTGCAGAGGTCGTCATGAGCAAATCGTCAAAGTGTGAGATCACTGTCGGGGAGAAACTAAGACACTGGTGACGGATTGACTGCCACACCGACACCGGTGAATATCTGGGGAATGATCACTGAGAAAGTGGACTCACTTGAAGAAAGAGCTGCAGCACTGATACATTTTACAGAAATGTTCAGAGCAGACTTTACCTTGTGAGGAGAATGAGGAAACAATTTCTCTACCAGCTTAGCAAATCATGAGACTGATGTTTTTACATGTTCTTATTTGCAAGCTCAGTCAGACTGGGGCTCTGCAAACAAAAGTCTTGCCACAGATTCTCACAAGAATTTATTTCTGGACTTTGACTGGGCCATTCTTTGATCTAAACTGATCTGGCTTTATGTTTGGTGTCCTTGTCCTGCTGGAAGGTGAACCTACGCCCTGGGTTTCAGTCTTTTTACAGGTCTTTTCACAGATTTGTTAGGTATTTAGATCAACCCATCTTCCCATCGGCTCTCACAAGTTTCTCTGTCCTTACCGAAGAACAGCATCCCCACAGCAGGAAGCTGCCAAAATCATGTTTTGTGGTAGAATTGGTCTGTTTATTATAAGACTTTCACCTCATACAATGTTTTCCACGAGGACCAAAAAGTGGCATTTTGGTCTTGGTAAGAAGATTCTCCCACAACTCTGCATCTCTTTCAGATTTCAGATTCAATTTCGGAAGACTGACTAAAAGATGTGCTGTGAGCTACTTCCTCACATTTTTATCAATATTCCTTGGATATTTTTGGCAGACAAGTGGTTGAACTTGCTTTCATTTAGGGGTGTCCAATTATAGGGGGTGAATACAAATGCAAGGTACAGCATTTTTGCGAGAAGCCTAATTTCTTTCATTTCTGTCACTGGCGCACACAGCAAGCATAAAACAGAAGCGCATGGGCGTACCGACGTTCACTCTCGTTTTAAGCACATAAACATAAATGCATAAACAAGCAGTGGGATGGCTGCAGGAAATCCTCAGTCACACCAAAACAGGAACACAGAGCAATTATACAAACCAACAACAGCCAAAAGCTTAAGAGAAACCCAAGCTTAGAAAAACATGTATTTTAGGATGCAGCATATGTGCATCAAAGACAGACAAAAACATTCAGCTCACAGCCATCAAAATGCAATATGACATTTAAAGGAGAACCACATGAGGTGAAATGAGAGACGTAGATCTCGTCTCACCAGGGGGACATTTTCATAAAATCTCTCTGATGAGAACTTGGAACGCTAACAAATAAAACACAGTATAGCACATGGGATCTAAAGGAGGTGGTGAAAAATAAAGGAGTTGTGCCGATAGAGACAACTCTCAGCTTCTTCCATAATTATACGTTGCAGAATGCAGAAGCTGAAAGGGATGGAAACCTGGCAAACGCCCACAACCTCAGTAGTCCTGCTAATAAGTCCCTATTAGCAGACAAAAATATTGTTTTAAGAAGAAAATTTGTTTTTAGGAGAAAACAGTCACATTATTGTAATGAGAGTGTGATCTGAAAGAAAAGCAGGTAATTTGGCACGCTGCAAAAATGTCACATCTCAAAATAAGTTAAGCTATACATTAAATGTTCCTCATTCTAACTTTCTGCTAGTTTAGCGCATTACTTCTAAACCTCCTATTCCTTTTTTTTTTTTTTTTTTTTTTATTACTGTAAAATGTCTCAGCCTTGCTTTCCTCCTCAAAAGAAGCTCCCAAGTATTCGGGCTTTCTTTGTTAAACCCAGCCTCCCCGTCTCCCCAATAATCTCCGGGCGGTGGAAGGTGAAGCGCAGCTTGTCCTGCTGCAGCCTGAGGGTTCAGGGTGGATCTGGGACGGCAGATGATAATGAGCAGGGGGGATAAAGTAGAGTTATGGAGGTCTTATCACCCTGAGCCCCTGGGTCACGCAGTGCTGCTGGTGGTCAAAGACCCTTTAACTATTAAAAATAAAACAGAAATGTTCCTTAGAGTAACAAATTATATTTTTTTTATTAGGGGAAAAAATTATATTTACAGCTTTTGCGGAAAGCAAATACATCTGCGCCTTTGCCAGACTGCCTTCTCAAACTAGCAAACCAAGGAAAGAAAGGCTTGACCTGAGGTTTCTTGAGCTCTGATTGATTTTAATCCTGGGTGCTGTCCCTGGTCACTATGCGCTGTGTGGGGGGTCGAACGGGCAGACAGGGCCTGGGTGTCACTGGAAGGGGCGGGGGCACCCAGACCTCAGGCTGTGATTTGTTGAGGTGCATCAGACGGGAGTTGACCAGATTCTGAATAAATCACTTCAGTGGCACCAGTGACAAAACCGTGATAATATCCTTGAGATATCTGCAGGAACGTGTGTGTGTGTGTGTGTGTGTGTGTGTGTGTGTGTGTGTGTGTGTGTGCGTGTGTGTGTGTGCGTAGTAAGACAGGACAGCAATTTCACAAAGGTCCACCAAGGACAAAAATGTGAAAACTCAAATATCTGTGTGATGTTTTATTTACTTTAAAAATATTGTTTTAAATGAAATTCTTTTTTTCTTTCAATTTATATTAACAGTTATTCTTGTTAGCTGCATTGCTGAAAGGTTTGTACAGCGAGTAGGTGTACAAAAAAAAAAAAAAGTCAGGCTTCCATCTAATTCTGATGTGACCCAAATGCTGGATCATAACTGATTGGAGCATTTTCAAATATTTTCAGGTTAAATACAACGGCTTAAATGTGTTTTTGACATTATTGAACTAACAGATTCAGTAAACAAACACTTTCATTTGTTCATGCAGTGGAGAACTATTCAACAATAATACTTAAACTTTAATGTTTCACCTGTAAAAATAAGTTTCGATATCCAAAAAAAATCACGCCTGAAAAGAGTCTACAAGAAAGGTAGAGGAGCTCATATCGAAGTCAAATGTTAACGCTGATAGTGAATATGGACGTTTCTCAGGGAAGGACAGATTGACGTGTTGCTGGAGTAACAGTGGAAATGAAGCTGCAGAGAAAGTGAAGGTTTAAACTCAAGGACAAACACTAAACACTGAAAACTAACTCATTTCACAGTTGGGTTTCTATGTTATTTAGTACATTGAGGACTCTAATTTCGTTTTGTTAACATGACGAACAATAGTTTGTTGTTTCTGTAGAAATATTTGTTGGTTAAATAAACAGGAAGGGTCCAAAGCAGAGATCTGACTGAGTGTGGAAAGAGAAACAGGACTGGAGTTTGAGGAGTCAGACGTGAGGTTCGCTCTTTTTCACAACACTTGATATTAGGAAATGTCAAAATGTGTGGTTTGTGAAAAGAGTGTTGGAAAAATACATGTTTAGGGGGAAAAAAAACTATAAGAAAATGATTTTTTGATGTCTAAAGATGAATACAAACACAATAAATGACATCATAAAACACAATTTAATTTTGTTTAATCATTTCATTTTGTCCTAAGTTTTTTTTTCTCTCTCTCTCTCTCTCATATATATATATATATATATATATATATATATAAGTTGTACTTACTTTAACTGCACCAAAGGATTAAAAACACATTTAGACCTAGCGCTGTTTCCTCTGTTCGCTTCTTTTAGCTTTATTGTTTTTGCTTCATATCCTAAAACATAAAGACCATGTCATACATGTCTCAGATTATTCCTATAATCAGATTTTGAGATGAACACAAATATTTTCCTTTTTTTTTTTTACGTTTGTGTTTTTAATTGCAAAAGTCTGATTATAAAGAAAAGCACCTCTAATTCATTTTAATGAATAATTTCATGTTTTCCCACTGTGCACGTTGTGGGAGGGGGTCTTCTGCTAAAGTCAATGTAAAGTCCCCGTGGTTAATGCACAGTGCAGCACACTGGAAAGATGAATTTGCATTGGCACAGCGCAGGGACAGGCAGGTCGGTGTAACCTGCAGGAGTATTGTGAGCCCAGCCAGGATGAGTCAATGAAGGATTGCCTTACCATTAGCATTCTCACTGCAGGCCAACCACAGACGCAGAAGCTGATGAAAAGATTGATTGGAGGAGGTTAAAATGGCATTTGATACTGCTGAGTTTGATTTAATGACCCGCTTTTGGGATTAAAAGAAAATCAGCAGCGGTGGGCCGGCAGGCAGACTGGGTGACAAGTTACAGAGCTTTTCTCGGCTAATCATTGTTGTCCAACTTGTTGGGCCCTAACCCCTGAAACCGAAAAATATTATATATATTTTTTTACAACAAATGTCTGCCTGGATATCAGGGACAAACAGCAGACATCCATCAGCGTTTCAATAGCGAGCAGAGCGAGAAAAAGGAGGGGGGAAAAAAATAAAACAGGAGCGGGCCTCCACCTCTCCCCTCATGTCAGTATGCATCCCATTATGGTTGTACTGTGCGGACAGAGGAGCTCTGCCTGCTCACCACAGCTTTATTTATTTTACTGTCTTTCATCTGCAAACCACCGCCAATCTGCATCAGAGGGAAATCCACTCTGTGTATCCCATAGGTGTCATTTAGGATTGATTCCCTGGAATTAGCAGATGTCAAAGTAGAACCATGTGGCTGTCGGTCTGTCCATCCTCCCCAACACCTGTGATAAGACTGTTTGGATTCAGGGAAACCTCACATGAGAGCCCCTGGTGCCTCCACATTAATTTAGCATTATGGATTCATTCTCAGGGTTTACATATTCAGTGTCTGCTAAACATTAACATGGATCTGTGAAATCCACTTTTATCTGATCGACCCTGCTTGATAGAATGCTATTTAGCTAAAATATTCAGTTCGGCAAAAAAAAAAAAGACAAAATGTTTAATAACAATGTTGCCAAGAATTTCTGACTCACTTGTGGAAGATCAATACCATTCTAAAGATTTGCGTGTGTGAACAAAAAAAAAAATACAACCTTTAGTGGTTTTTAATACAAGAAAATGAGACACGTTTATTTAGAAGAATGCTTAGGCTGTGATCCAACAGATATTAGAAGAATATAGTAATATGCCACACATGGTTAATGTTATGCATCATTAGGCTGCAGGATCCATTTATTTAGAGGAGTGGGCAGTGTGAGTGCTACGTATCCTCTTAAAAATGTGCAATAATACGAGTAAAGGAAATAGCAGGACCACCAGCGGCTTCCTCTTTGCTGAATTTGTTTCTGACAGTGTTTGTATTTGCTGTGGATCCCACCACGCAAACACGGAGAAGTCATCAGAAGGTCTTTAAGTGGTTCTTGAATTTGGCAAAGACTAAGACCCCCTAAGCTAAATTTAAATGGAGCCGAGTGCTTTCGCACGTGAAACGTTGCACAAAAACGAAATCTCAAATTTCTTTTTAGTTTACGACGTTTCTTTGTCCCACGTTATATTTAATATCATGTTGAATAACGGACAAAGACATCACAGAATGTTATAAGCTTGACTTGTGAAAGTTTATTGTAAACATGTTCATAACATTTCGTAGTTTCATTAAAGACAAAGTCAGTGATATAAAAACAGAAGTCAAAAAAATTGCAATACAGAAATGAGCAACATAAGAATGGTTGTAGAAGAAACTCTCGTAAATAACGGTACACACATTTACAAAACCTTAAAAAGTAATATTTTGACTTTTCTCATGATTGGATTAGCGACAAACTTCAGCGTTTTTTATTGGTATTTTTGTGACAGTTGTGCATTATGGAAAAGTGGATGAAAATGATACATGGCTTGACTTTTTTTTTTTTTTTTATCAAACTGTGAAGTATGGTCTGCGTTTGTATTTAGCTTTTCTGACTCGACACTGTGTAGGAACAGCTTTAGCTGGAGTTGCAGCTGCCGTACAGCTGGGAATATCTTATTTAGCTTTGTTCCTCTTGAGACAGATTTTTAATCAATTCTTATTTGCAAAATAGCTTAAGTTCAACCAGACTGGATGGAGAGCAGCTGTGAACATTGATTTACGGGTCTTACAAAATATTTTCTAAGAAATGTTGTTCCAGGCCGGGAAGGGTGGGGGGGGGCAACCTTAACAATTCAAAGAGCAATTTTTGCCCTTTGCCCAGTTAGATAAAACTTGTTTAGAGCAGCAAATGTTAAATAAAGTTTTGAAAAAAAAAATTTTGATAAATATTTACTATGGAAAATCTGACGTTATTTTTAAAGAACCACAACGCTATTTCTATTTTTAGATTTTAAAGCAAATTCAAACTTGAAAATATTTTTTTTCTACTGGATGTTATACAACTATGTAAAAAAAAATAGTTTCCTAGTCAATGACAAAAAAAATAGATCTAAAGAATATGACTTTTAGTTTCATTCTGTTGTAGAATTTCAATGCAGTTATTCAATGAAAAAAAATACTAAAACATACATTTGTTAATATATGAGTATTTAGAAACATTAATTGCTGATCTTTCTTTTTTTTTTGCTAAAGTTTTTAATAACCATTGTGGAAGGTCCAAAGAGCCACTTGCAGCTCTGGAGCCGCAGGTTGAGGACCCTTACTCTAGCTGTGTTTAGGATTGTTGTCCTGCTGAAAGGTGAACCTCCACTCCAGTCTCTACTTTAGCCTATATTTATTTCCATTTACTGTTACTTTAATTCAGACCAGCCTCACACTCCTAAAAAGAAAAGTGTTCCCTCAGCGTGATGCTGCCACCACCGTATTTTATGGGGTTGCGACATGTATTATTTTCCCTCCACACACACAGTCTTTTGCATGTTGGCCAAAACGATTGGTTTTGTTTTCTGTGTCCCCTCCATGGCTTATGTGATGCTGTAAATGGAACCTCATTTGGCTTTGCTTTGACAGCTCAGCCACAGCGCCACTCTTCCAGTGAGGCTTCAGCTGCAGTGTTCCTGTCAACAGAGTTACTTGGATCTCTGCAGCTCCTTTAACTGATACCTTTAACTTCTCCAGGATTTCCAAACCTCCTAGGCCTTCGCAGAACAGCTGGATTAATTCAGAGATTCAATTACATACAGATTGAACGTTTACTAATTAGGTGTTTCTTGATGTGCACTGGAATTTTATTTTTTTTTTTTGGGGGGTTGGGGGGGGTGTCAAAAAAGTAAAAAGGATTGAATACAAATGCACACCACAATATAAAATTATCTTAACATAAGAAAATCATTTGTCATTTGCACAAATACGCGTTTTGCTTTGTTCTCACAATTTTGCTGCTTTTGACGTCATTATGCATGTTTTTAGTTGAGCAAGTCGAAAAGACAGAAAGCAGGGTAGAGTTGCTCAGTCCAACACCAAACATCTGCCACCTGAGTGATTGCTGATCCAAACTGCCCATGGCCAAGGCTCAAACTGTGGCTTTTAAAAGAGCCGTTTCAGCCTAATACATGGCCCATTACCAAATGGCCATTCATCACATTAACCCCATGTCTAAAGAGCCGCCAGTGTGTCAAAAAAGTACAGTGCCATGGTGCTCTGTGTCTCCGTTCAGGACACACTGAGCAGAGCGTCCACTTTGCCACAACTGTGTTTACCTCAGAGATACACAATCGCAGCCTGCCGTCAGCTCTACGAACAACGCGAGACTGGACCTCTGCTGATTTTCAGACATGGACTTATTAACTATGCAGTGTAAAAATGAGGATTTTCCATTTGTGCCACAGTGTACCACACTGCACTTGGTACTAGATGGTCCAGGCAATGCAAAAAAAAGAAAAAAAAAAAAAAAAAAAAAAAAGAAGCAACAATATGCTCGCTTAAAAAAAAAAAGAGACGTCTATATTTAAAGAAAAGAAAATGAGAAAACTAAACCTGTGCAGCAAACCTTTAATTAGCACAAAGTTGGAATTAAGGAACTTCAGGCCTGGCTGCGGTGAGCCTGATTTCTTAATAACATGTTGATAAACACAACAATCAATCAAGGTCCCTGACAGGACTTACAATTCAGGAGAGATTGGCCAAAATAAGAGTGGTTTCACTCTCTCATTGTGGCGGTGTGTATGCTGGTGTGTAAAAGGACACCGGCTGGAGTCTGCAGCGAAGCTGCTCGCACCAGAGTGGTGGTGGAAAGAGTAAAAAAGCATCACTTTAATTTTACGGGACACAACAGCACCGAGTGAAGCCGCGTCTGGAAAACAACAGCTGTGCAATCCGTTCTGTAAAGTCACTCAACCTTCAGCACAACAATGACGCTTAATGTTTGAAAAAGCAGAGGAAGGCACAGTAAACACAGGCATGTGCAGCCCTGTGGAGGAACTGCATATTAGGTGTCACTTTTGATTTGGGTACACCAGCATGTATGACAGAGTAATGCACATTATATTATTCTATCATTATAAGCAAACAAACGCCTCAAAATAAGCTCATGTCCCAGTATTTAACGTGCAAGGAAATAACACTAACAATATGATGTTGACGCTGTTAAATTGGTTTGTGCGCCAATTTCTTTATATATTACCAATCAAAACCTAAACCTTTAATTTTAACCAGTGAATTGATAACAACGACTGATTGTGACATGCAGATTGGGACCAAAAAGTGAGAAAATACAGCTTTTCAACAACTGTAGAGCTGATACACTTCAGTTCTTCATTTGTATTTTAATTATTGTTAATTATAACAGAGAAATGGCCAAATTACTGTATACCTATGGAGGGTAGGATTATAAAAAAAAATAATAATTGTACAGGTAAATCAAGGAACACATTCCTGTGTGTTGGATGTGGCTTCATACTCGTGACTTTAGTTTTGGCAGCGTTAGGACGGTTTTAGGCCAACGCCGTTTGTGGAAGGAAACTGTCACCCTGAACACGCGAAGCAGAATGATGGTTTGCTTCATACTTTCCTTTTATCCACAAGAAAGATGTACATTTCTGAGAGTTGATGGAAAGATGGATGGAGATGAATGTGCAGTAAGAAAACCCGTAAGAGGCCACCAGAGACTTTTGACGGGGGTGGAGGTTCACTTTACAGCAGGACAACGACTCCAAACAGCATCACAAGAGCTGGAAGTCAGACTTGTATCAAATTGAGAATTTGTGGCAAGATTTAAAAAGAGACAGTCACAGAGGTCTCCATCCAATCTGACTGAGATTGTGCAGCTGTAATTTCAGAAAAGGGCAGTTTTCAGTTCCGAGTCAGAAGTCTGAACACAGATGCGTCCCACTTTTCGTAATTTTTATTTTATAAAGAGTTTATAAAGAGTTTAAGTTGGAATGAGTCGTTCACAAAAGATAGAAAATGTTTATCGGGACAATTTTAACTGATCCCCGACTCAGAGAAACATGGTGGATGTGATCAGTTCTAATAAAATCTTACAGAATGCATTAACTACAAAGCAGATTCCATCAAAGTTTCTGAAACGAGCATGTTGGGAGCTGGGAAACAGACGCAGCGGTTACACGCTCTGCTCCATGCAGCCTTTGCTTTCCTCGCCTACAGCCCTCAGCCTTTTTCTGCTGCTTTCTGTTGGAAGATCATTTGCTCGCCAGAGGTGACGTGAAACAAATAACGACTCTGAGAGGTAAATCACAGCAGCTCCTCTCTCTCACCTCGCCACTTTTAGCAGACCGTGGCTGATTTCCTTCCTTGCGTGACTCCGGAGTGTAAACACACGGCCAGAGTGACTCATCACTATTTCTCACTTCCATGGTCTGATATAAACACGTGAAAGGGTCAGGGGTTATTGTGGGGTGGCGTGTGGGTGGCAGGAGAGGGGCGGGGGCGCAGCACGTCTCCCCGTGAGACATCTTCCATTCTCCGAAGAATTCACAGCTTCCTGTGGCCAAAGCCGCACGCCTGCCCACTCGAGCCTGGAGGAAGGAGAAAGAGAAACAGTTAGACACAGGCAGGGAGAAGGACAGGCGATTTAGGTGATAGATTACCTTCTCTACCACACTGCTCTTCAGTAAAATGGAAAGAATGCAGTAGAGATGAGCCTGTGTCTCTTCCTTTACTGACAGGCACAAGAAAAAGGGTGATAACTGGAGGCAAGATGGAGCGGATAAGGCTGGATGGCGTAAATGAACTTCATTCTGCTTCATCTACTGAGAAGCTGATTAATAAGCCATGAAAGGATTGTTTACGTGGGTTTGCCAACTTGTTCTGTGGACCAATTGGCACTAAGAGAGCACTGATCAGCACTTTGGCCTCTTTAACCCGACATTATTGCAGGGTAGTTAGGGTGGAAGGGAGGGATAGCCACTTCCTTTCAGGCCCCCAGTCTGAAGACGGGCCAAACGGAGTCCGGCATCAATCACTTTGCACTCCGCAGCTTTCTCATTGCCATTGTTATAGAGCAGACCAACGGAAAGAGGCCGGTAGCAGGTGAAAATAAAAAAGCCCTCCGACAATTACAGGGTAAGATTTCTCTCCCAGCGTCGTTAGCGTTTACACAAGCCAGAGGGAGCAGAGCCTGTCCACTAAGGCGCATACAAATATTTAGTCAACAACATTCTCCAACTGGCACTGACACATGAACACATGCGGCTACAGGCAGACATTACGGGCGCGCATAACCGGCCGCTGACATACAAATGCGTGTGTGCACAGAAAAGTAGACAGATTTGCTCTAATGTCTGCTAATGGCACCATTACAGTAAGAACAAAATGAAGTGTTAAACCACAAATAAAAGTTATGGTATCACTCTGCTGATATGACTCAAATTCGGAGCTTTGCAAATGTAATCATGCACTCTGGACTTCCTGTTTTGTCAGTTCAACAAATACTGATCAATTTGTGGAGAAGATTACAGCTGGATTACGTTCTAAATTAAGAAAATTAAAGATTATGCTAAACTATCTATCTATCTATCTATCTATCTATCTATCTATCTATCTATCTATCTATCTATCTATCTATCTATCTAGACTTGAATCAGATTCATTAGCTGTTAATAGCCTGTTGATCCTTCAGGAGTCTTCTTAATGCATTTGTGCTTTTATGAGTATCAGAGCAGCTAAGCAACAACAGAATGATATTATGTTGTAAAATTGAGGTGCCAGAAGTAAAGTTACTTTTTTGTTCCATAAACATTATATTTAGTAAAATGCATGTATTTGCTTCTTGACCTGTTAATCTTTCAGGCGCTCCACAGCCTGAAATATATTTCAGGCTGTGATATTTTGGCTCTTCCCAGGCATCGTCGGTCTCTCTCCAAGTTTCATCCCTCGCGCTGCCCACCACATCTCCCTGCTAGCTGTATGTACTCCTCTCTGCTCCTGTCCTGGGTCGGTATCGCTGCCTAAACCTGGCAGGATCTCTGTCACACGATGCCATACATGTGATGCTTCACTGGGACCCCCCACCCCCCTCCGCTCAGGAAATGCTTTCGGCCTTTTTCCCACCCCGGTGTTCCGATGCGGAGAGTCGGGCATTATATGACTGAATCCAGTTACCATCCCAGAACATTCCTGGCTGATTCCAACCACTGCTTTTTGGCTACGAGTTCCCACAGACAACGAGGATATGCCCCAGTTTGAAACCGGCAGGGGCACTGACTATCAAGCTGTAAACTACCGAAGCTGTTTATGCCAGAACAGAGGAGTTTGAGCTCCACAATAGGCAATTATGCCCACCCATTCCCCCTTCCGCACCCCACTTCTCTTCTTCATTCAATTTGTGGTTTCTCTGTAGGTGGATTGGGTTGTGCGCAGATTAAAAATAGTCAGCTCATTCCAGACAAAAACTGTGAGGGACATGGAACACACATTGCACCAATGATATCTCCCATTGTGGTGCACTGTTTGGGAATTCTTAATTGCTTTTTCCGAAGCAGTGTGCCACAGGAAAATCCCCCTTCAGAGGAGAGCAGAGAAGAGTTGGTGGGCTGCGTGTAAACACCATAGATGTTATGTAAACATGGACGTATAAACCCATGTTGCCCCATGTGCACCCATCAAACTACCATCAAGGCGGTATCAAAGGAGCTAACCTGCAGCAGAGCCAGTTGTGGCCTGCGCGTGCCCTCCCTGTCTCTTTTGTGTTCTCCGCTGTGGTTTCTGCTTCAGCTCTCATTATTGATGTCTCCCTAAGTTAGACAGGCCATGATGGACCAACTCTGGGAGGTGTGCGCGGGCCTGCAGGGTGGGGCCCCAAACAGGCTCCCACTCACCGAGAGGCCGAGGCGTTGCAAAGAGGCCAGGCCAGCAGAAAGAGAGTTGAAGCTAAAAAAAATAAATAATAATAATAATAATAATAACTCGAGGCAGAAGTTGCGTCGCTTTGTTTGTTTTGCCTTGTAAAAAAAAAAAAGCATGTTTTTGTGTTAGCATCTGTCTCATTTTACAAAAATAAATTACACATCAGTAAAGCTCTGCAACTAAGTTAGATGCGTCACTATGTTGCATCTTAAAAGAAATACAAGTGGAGAATCATAAGGAATTGAGTTAACCTAAAGCCCAAAGTCCGTGTCTCTTTAAATCTTCAACTTGACATTAAAATAAAGTTAATGAATGTTTTTTCCAGTTTTGAACTGAAGCAATCATTTGCGTTCACAGCCCTCATCCATTAGACAGATGTGAAGACCACACACACACACACACGACAAGCAAAAAGGAACCTGCAAATTTACTCAAAATGATCTCAGGATTCTTGGAATTGAAAAAAAAAATCATGAAAGATCAGAAGGGATAATAGTAAAAGATGAACTACTATTCTGGGAAAAAGTCATGAAGCTGAAATAAATATAGTTCCTTCTCTAAAAACGCAGTAAATTAAAAATCACAGCCTCCTCAGATTTAAAAATATACAGAAAAAAAACACATTATGCTATTTTACCTTTCAATTCTAAATTAACACGTTTCTGAAATGTTTATTCAGTAATATTATTTTCTTTTTAGTACAGCTGCGTTTTTTTTCTTCTTCTTCTTTTTCTTTTTAATCCGAAGAGCTTGAGTTGAGTTTAAACAGGTATAAGCAATGAAACATTATAAAACATTTTCTGTGCAACCATAAACCACATCTGGACGTTGGGAGTTTGTAAAAACTCTGGACCTGCCAAACCCTTCCCTCTGCGGCCTTCGTGTTCATTTATGTTGTGGTGTGTACAGAGCTGCATACATAAAAGTGACTAAAAATACCACAGTCGTCCGGTTAATCGACTTTATTTCATTAATATTTGGTACAAACCAGTGAGACCATAAATAGGAAATTAAATATTTATTTTTTTAAAATATGGCACACGGGGGATCATTCGTGAAATATTCTTGATCAGGAAGTTTGGAGTTCCCATAAAAACATTTGTAAAAAATACCCACATTTTGCTTGAAATTGTATAAGTTTTAAATTTTAAAAAACAAACAAAACAATGACATAAAAACTACTTGATACAGGTTATTAGCAACAAAGTTCAGAGCTTTTCAGGGAAGTTTTAACCCCAAATCAAACTGGTTTGATTTCAGCTTTGACATTTGAAATCTTTATTAACAAATTGAATGTGTGAATGTTATTTTTTCAGGTCCAATTTCTACATAACACATATTTTCCCAGAGTCCTGGTTGCCCAGGTGAAGCTGCTGTAACAACTAATTGCAGCTGTAGAGGTTTGCAGGATTAAACCAGAGATAAACCAATGTCAACCATCAAGTGTAACTATTTTTTTTTGTCTCAATTGTGTTTGTATTGGATTAATATATTTTGCTGATTTATTTTTGATTTCTTGCTGTTAACTAACTTTTTAAACAAGTTGGTCTTTTGTATTTATTCGTTCACATATTTACTTATTTCATCCTTTTTGTTTGTTTTTATTAGTGTCTCGTCATTAACAAACTTCTATTGTAGTTTGTTAAGTAGGCCTTTCTGTACGTCATTTATTATTCCCCACAATTGACCATGTTTAGCTCATTATTTCTCCCTTTCTCACATTGTTGTTTGACTTCCATCGCCCTTTGATTTTATCTAGTATTGCGCTCGTTCTGAATGGAAAGTGATATGATAAAGACAGATTGATTTAGATTATTTTCCCCTTCAGAAGGACGACTAATTGCGTGTTATTTCATTCTTCCTCGTATTATTGAGCAGAAAATAAGCTGTTGTCGTCATAAAACTATCCGTTAGTTGAATGTGTAGGTGAAATGGCTCAGCTTGTTTTAATCTTAAAATACGTTATTGACTCGACGGTTTAATGTGGGATCAGATCGAATTGAGTTTTTAAGTCTTTTTTATGAATAAATTCAGCATAAAAAAACAACATTATATCATTATATTAGATTCCCAGTTTTTTAGATGAAATTAAAGAATTTGTTCAATGTAATATCCGCAAAATGATATGCGCATCATCCGTGGCACATTTTGAGTTAAAAAAATTTTTTAAAAATCACCAAATACAGTAGAAATAGGATCAGTGCGAATAACCTAAAATACCCTGATGAGATTTATTTTATTTTATTTTATTTTCAAATTATGACCCCGGATTCCACATACATCCTTATTGTTTGAACAGTTCGTCATCTGAAAATGAACACAAATCAAAGGGAACATAAAGGCTGTGTTTCTGCGCCGCCGCATACAACGAAGCATAATTCAGATATCTGTTTTGGACGCGCAAAAACTCATTGAGCGCACATTTGCGCCGCTGCTGATTGCTGGCGGCGCCCATCAAACCCGCTTCGCATTGACGCAGCGACCCAATGCGCGCAATCAGCGGTCTGCGCGCAGCCCAGTCCCTTCCCGATCACATAAACAGCACTTCAACGAAAATATACACGGCCACCTACCGCGCACAGGGAAAGTGAAGGGGGGGATGTGGGGGGCAGGGTACCCGCGTCGACTTTACACTGTTTTCAATTAAAGTGACAATGCTGAGTGAGCTGCAGACAACACCCAGGAGGCAAAAGAACGCAAAAACAATTTATATCGCAATTAATCCGTAAAAATGTTTAATTCGACTGAATAGTTCAACTGTCATTAATAAATATGTGGCATTAAGACTCAGACGCATTGACTAAACCAATTCTTTTCTTTTCAGTTTGTGAGTTCTGCGTAGTACAATCTACGTGCCTGCTCTGTCTCTGTTATCCACCATATTATATAACTTAATCATTTATTCCCGCCAATCGTGGGCAGAAAATTATAGAGATAAAAGACAAAACAGTAAATGCAGCAAACTTCGATATCCTTTGCAGGCCCGCTGATGCAAATGAAGAGTCTCTTTAACATGCCGTTTAAAATATTTTTTGGCATTTGAGACTTTCAATTGCATTGCTAACCGTTTCGAGCATATATTTTAGAAAATATGCTCAGTGTAGTAATTGGGTTAACATCACGCGCATTTCCTCTTGAGGCTGTTGGGGCATTTTGGTGATAAACCTCCGTACGCTGACCTCAGAGACAAAGCTTTCTCCAAAAACTTGACTCAAGTTCAGTTCGGATGGACTCGGGCCCAAGTTGATGGATTTTTCTGGAGCGTTGTCCTCCAAACAAAGTCTGTGCGGCCCCTCGGTGACCCTCTGCCGCCCTCTTTCACCACCCAGGAGACAAACTGTTGAAACTATTACTCAGACATGATGCTCTGTGGATGAAAAATTCAATTTATGCTTAACACTTAAAATGCGAAGGCGGGTTTCGATGAGCCAATGTTTCTGTTTCTGCGTCCTGCTGACCACTGCTACTATTGGGTCTGTGATTCGTGGCCTGCTGCAGGTGTCATTTCTGAGTTCATCTGGATAGATAAATAAATTAATAATAATAATAATAATAATAATAATAATAATAATAATAATAATAATAAGCTAAGGATGGCCACGTAGGTTCAGATGGCTCTTCATGTTTCCATACATCACAAAGGTTCCACTAGAGCTGACACACAAGTTTTATTCAGATAGGTTGCACTTGCTCATTAACTTGAAATTTAATCTGAATTTTTGTGTGTGTGTGTGTGTGTGTGTTCAAGCAGATCCAAAACATCTGCTGATTTCATTAGTAAGAACCTGTGTTTTAATTACAAATGTAAGTCTCCTAGTTTTTGTATGAAATAGAAGAGGCAACTCCTCAAAGCTCATTTAATTTCATGTGTTTAATGTTTGATACTTGGGGCCCACAGTGGCACATTTATGGAGGTGGTCATTGTCCCCCTGGAAACCCTTGAAGTCGCCGCCGATCATGTATTTGTGTCTCGTTTTGATCTGAACAGGCGCTAGAAACGTTTCTTTTTTCTTTTCTTTTTAATTAAACACCATTAAGGACTGAAGTAATTCATAAGACAATGACGACGTTCCAATTACAAGGAGCAGTCGTATGACATGCATAAGTTAATGTAACATGCATTTTTGCGCTCGACATCTAGGCTGTTTAATATTTCAGAGTGTTGTACCTGGCCTGAAGTGACTGAACATTCCTGAGGGTGCAGCGCTGTCAAATATTTCATGTTGGGACGTCATGGAAAAGTGCAGGACTTTGTCTGTGACGGAGCAACAGGGAAGCTCTGATCTCGGCTCCCAAGCCTCTGCATGCAGTAATGAACACGCGGATCTTTCTCTCTTTTTTTTTTTTTTTACCACTTTCTCATGGCAGCGTTTTCCTTTGTGGCTCAAACATGTTGAACATGTTGGCAGAAGGTAGAGTGACATTAATGAATGGCCTCTCTCCTGAACGTACAGCTGGAACAGGGCAAAATGAGAAATGCCACTTTGAGCGCCGAATCAGCGTCCAACACTGATGGATAAACATTTTTATGTTACAGAAACTGACAGAGCCGGCCTGATGTACAAGCAGGCTTTGCGGCTGCTGAAGGCCACCGCTGGCTATGGGAGCCAGGAGGAAACTTTTTTCTATAAATTAATCAGCTTGTTTGTTTATGAAGTGTTTTTAAAGATAAGCCAAGCTTCCTGCATTTGTTTATATTGTAACTCCCTTATACATTTTTATTATAATACAGTGTTACATTTATAACATAAACCTTTTGCAAAGCTGCTGAAGTGATTGAAACTTAAACAGACTCTATAAAGCCCGAGCCTTTTCAGTGTCATTCTAAAATCTAAATAATTCCTGGCTTAATTTAACATAATTACATTATGAAATTCTCTTATGTTAAGTTGGTATAGATTTTTTTTTTTAAATCAGAGAATTTTTTTAACATTTGCTTTCTGCCAACTTCATCTGTGATATTTCTAATTGATCTGCAAGATCAATTAGAAATCAAGTTTCTCTCTGCATCAGAGAAACTTGTTGTTGGATTTTGCTGTCTGCAGAAATGTGGTGAACATAACTGCCTTTAAATCTCTGAATCCTAAACAGTCCTGTCATGTTACTAAACATTTGCCGTTCTCATGTTTAAATTCTTGTTTTTTTCTAACCTGATCTTTTTAAAATCATACTATAATGATTTTCCTCTAAATTAACCATGTTGCTGATTAGACTTTAAGAAAATGATCACATAGTTTTTACATTTGTTTGACTTTGTCATTAGCTTAACTTTAGAAGTTATAACACAATCCACCTAAATATATTACCAGACAAACAGTGTTGCTGAATTTTGCTATTTAATTAAAGAACGATGAAAAAGTAAAAGACGGTCTTGTATAGAAAAATTTGGGCAATGCTGAACATAAAAATGAACACTTTATTCCAAATGGCATTCATTTAAAAATGAGAAGTGATTGTGTGCTTATCAAGTCAGAAACAACCAGGATTTTGTGTGAATTGAATCCATTCATTCTTGCTCTCTACTCGGTGGTAAAACAAGCTGAAGGATGTAAAATTCAAAAATGACCAATCAAAGTTGCGCTGTGGGGTGGGCCCCCTCATGTGAAATCCCAAATTAAGGCCTTGTACCTCCTTGAGCCGGCTCTGGAAACTGGCCTGAGACGCATGAGCAAAAAAGTAAAAAAAAAAATCTAAATATGCCTTCTCCTTTTGGAGTAATATGACATGAGACGACTGAGCGTGAGAGAGGGGAAAAGCCTTAATGGAATGAAGTCATCAGCGGTAATTAAATGCAGTGGGCAGAGGGGAGCACGGGAGCGCGCCTGCCTGTCCCTGGTGCGCGCTGGGTGGTCCGCTTCACTGTTGAATATGCGGCTCTCAGTGCAAGAGAGCGGCCGAGCAGAGTCGAATCAGTGACGCACATGGGCATTTATGTTCGACTTTAACTCTTCTGTATGACTGGAACAAAGGGCGACATCTAATTTCCAACATATTATTGTGAAATATGTGTATGTGAAGCAGCCATGCACATCCTATATTAACTGAGAGATCATTTAAAAGTCGTCATGTATGTAAATCTGCTACCTACATAGCACTAAAGAAAAGCTTTACTCGCATGAAGACGCTCTATCAAGGTGTTCTCTGATTTTACGCAGAGGCCAGATGTTAACTTTTTTTTATGCTTCAAACAGCCAAGTATGATTTTTCACTTCTAAGAATGAGAACCAATAAATAAAACAATGGAAAGGTTAACTTCACCCGCGGGTTTTGAAGAAACTGAAGGCTGCAGCCATCTGAGATCTCCTGGGAACAATAAGGAACTCACTGTCAACAGTTTTAGGCTATATGGACTGATCTCACTCCCAGGGTGAAACAGGCTAAAGCCACAGGTCAGTTTAAAAAACAACAACAACAAAAACAAAAACATGCACAAGCAAACTCGTGCGCACCGTCCTCTGATTGATTTGTAGCCCAGTCCTAATTTCTAGAGCTTCATGCATGTTTTAATCTCAACCCTTAGTCCTTTCCATCTCTCACACAGCAAGCGCAGAGTTCCTCCTAACGCGCCGCATCTTTAAAACGACCACCGATCTCGTTGTGGGTCTGGTAAATCCTTACCTCGGATCCCGGATCACTCCGTGATTTCTCTCCCCTGCAGGAGTCGATCTCAAGTCCTCCGTCCGAGTTTGTGCGCTCCCAGCTCGGCTGAGTCTCCACCTCACTCCTCCCGCGTCCCTGCGTAAATATTATGACTGCATTGCACAAACAATATACATTTGTAAAAGAAGAGAGAGGTGGTGGTGGGGGGGAGTCCAACATGTAGCCTGCCGTAAAAACGACGCGCATTATTTCTTGCCATATCGGCATTAGTTTGTGTGGTATTAGCAGATCTAACAAGGCTTTTGCCTGATTTTCTTATTTAAAGAAGGTCCGGGAAAATGTTTACATTTTGTTGTATAAACATCCTGCCCAAGTCCCTGACTATCTTTCACAGAAATCCGGAGGCAGATTTTGAATGTGAGGAGCGCGCTGTCAAATAGATAGTTTTATACTTTTTATGTTTTTTTTTTAAAGTATTTAATGTGAGTCATATCCTTCCTGCTGCAGCTTCAACGAGGCTCATTGACTCACTCGCACATTAAAAAAACGAGACATACTGCATAGATTGGATGTTTTCAAATGAAAATGTTATTATTTTTTGTTTAAATTAAAAAATATATATTAATGCATAAAAAACAAACATAAACTCAAATTGGAATACAGTATGACACAAATCCGCAGCGGAAGACAGATGCATATAGTTATTTTTTTTATGATCCAGGGGTGTAATGAATAAATTAATTTCCTCGAGATAACATATAAAATCCATATCTGTTAGATATAAAAAAACAAATCATTTTGCTAAAAAACGGTGAGCGCATGCACGCAGATGTGCGTGTGTTTGCAGCCCACCACTGGAGTAGGAGGGGACTGGGCGGGCCCCCAGCATTAGGATGACAAGGCTTACAGCTTCCAATGCGCCGATGGCAACAGATAAGTAAAAAGTGAGCTCCGCGGACGCACGACAACACACCAACTGAAGTGGAAAGCGGCTCCTGTTCTCCTCCGCGCTCCATTTCGGACGTCGCCTTTTTTTTTTAAAGAAAAAAGAAACAAAACGCTCCGGCTTCAGGCTCCAAACAGGATAGAATTAAAACCAACGAAGGAGAGTCTAAAAGACAATCGTCCGCTTTTGGGTTTGGGGTCTTTTCCCACCCCCTCCTCTTTATGCCAGGGAAGTGTTGTCAGACTTTCTAACCATAAGTGGAGAAATATATATATATTTTTTTGTCTTTGCCACCTCGAAGACTGAATCCAGGCAAACTAAATGACGGCAGAGGTCCAGCAGCCCCCAGCGCAGCCTCCTGCCCAGAGCAGCCCGATGTCCGCGCCGGAGAAACCGCATGGACAGACTGTGGTGATGGAAACCGCGTCCTCCACCACGAAAACCAAGAAGACGAACGCAGGGATCCGGCGACCAGAGAAGCCCCCTTACTCGTACATAGCCTTGATAGTCATGGCCATCCAGAGTTCCCCAACCAAGCGGCTGACGCTCAGTGAGATCTACCAGTTCCTGCAGAGCCGCTTCCCGTTCTTCAGGGGCTCGTATCAGGGATGGAAGAACTCCGTGCGTCACAACTTGTCTCTGAACGAGTGCTTCATTAAGCTGCCCAAGGGCCTGGGCCGACCGGGGAAGGGCCACTATTGGACTATCGACCCGGCCAGCGAATTCATGTTCGAGGAGGGCTCCTTCAGAAGGAGACCCAGAGGCTTCAGGCGCAAATGCCAGGCGCTGAAGCCCATGTACAGCATGATGAACGGCCTGGGATTCAACCACATTCCCGAGGCGTACAACTACCAGGGCAGCGGCGGGGGCCTGTCTTGTCCGCCCAACAGCCTGTCTCTGGACAGCGGGATCGGGATGATGAATGGACACTTGGCAGGTAACATGGATGGGATGGGTCTGTCCGGCCACTCCATGTCTCACTTGTCGGGCAACAGTGGACATTCCTACATGGGAAGTTGCACGGCGTCCACTGGGAGCGATTACCCCCACCACGACAATTCCGCCTCCCCGTTGCTGACCAGCGGGGGAGTCATGGAGCCTCACCCCGTCTACTCGAGCTCGGCTTCGGCGTGGGCCTCGGCCCCGCCAGCGTCGCTCAACAACGGGGCTTCGTACATCAAGCAGCAGCCGCTGTCTCCGTGCAATCCGGGGGCGAACAGCCTGCAGCCGAGCTTGCCCACACACTCACTGGACCAGTCGTACCTGCACCAGAACGGACACAGCACCACAGATTTACAAGGTACACTTAAAGCTTACGATGTCACGAAACTGTTCTATATTCCGCGATGCAGCTGATGTGGAAATTCACAAAGAAAACAAATAAAAAGACCACACTCCAACACGAGAAGCACAAAATTTAATTCGCGCGAAAGAAGTAGATTTTGTTTTATAGGCAGCATGAAAAAAACGTACACGTCGGTTTTTGTGCCAAAAACCGCAACGTTATTTCGCCGTCAAACAACACAGCCTTAACTCTGCTGCTTTACTGCGGAATATCCGAAATTAATGCCACCGGGATTAATTACCACCTATTTTATCCTTTTGAAATTAACACGCAAGTATCAGTTTCCGTTTGAATAAAACTTGCATGAAAACGAGACGTTTACTTTATTTTATGGAAAGGATAAGGACAAATAAGGCGTGGGGATGGCAGAGAAGCGTGCCAATCTCGGCGCTATAAAAACAAGCGCGGTAAGGTCCAGCCTGCCTTGCCCCGAGGGCCCCGGTCCTCCGGGACTGGCGTGCAAGAGGGCCGCTGTCAATTAACCCTTCTTAGCCCGCCTCTGCTTACGACGATCTTGATTCTGCCTGTTTAATGAACTTCGGCTTTGTGAGAAAGAGAAAAACAAAAAGAGAAAGAAAAACCACATAAAAAAAACAATGTGTTCAACTTATAGTTAAAATTATGCAAACAAACGTGTACTTTGGAAAATTTAAAATTAAAACTGAAAGAATGTGTTTTTGTTTAACTGTTTAGAAGAGCCGGGATTATATTTTCAGTTTACTTATTCTATGCCAATATAATTATTGCTCTTGTATTTACAAATAAATCTAAAAAAAATTAAAAATGAATTTATGAATTTACGGCATCTTCAAAATTAAATTTCCCAGAAGTTATACATATGTGATTTCTTTTTCTTTTTTTTAATATTAATATTCCCCATTCTCTCTCCGCAGGTATTCCTCGGTACCATTCCCAGTCTCCCAGTATGTGCGACCGGAAGGAGTTCGTGTTCTCCTTCAACGCCATGACCTCCTCCGCCATGCATTCACCGGGAAACAGCTCCTACTACCACCACCAGCAGGTCTCCTACCAGGACATCAAGCCGTGCGTGATGTGAACCCCGCCGGGACACGCTGCACACCGCGTGGACGGTGTGTGTGTATGTGTGCGTGTGCGTGTGTGAGAGAGAGAGAGAGAGAGAAAGAGAGAGAGAGTCACTTGGACTGGAGCCATGCAGACAGCAGCACGGGAACAGAAAATTAAAACAATAAAACAACAAAAATCACCACTGAGAGACTTTTGTGCTAAGGAGAGAGCTCCTTGCTTCCTGTAGACCGGACTACTTCTCTGTGTTGTTGGATACCAGACGACTGAAGCCACACAATAATAAAATAATAATAATAATATATAATAAAACA
Source organism: Poecilia formosa (assembly GCF_000485575.1). Taxonomy (NCBI): domain Eukaryota; kingdom Metazoa; phylum Chordata; class Actinopteri; order Cyprinodontiformes; family Poeciliidae; genus Poecilia; species Poecilia formosa. The sequence goes on from NW_006799972.1 coordinate 2,833,676, forward strand.
AACAATTCCATACCTTCAAAGTGGCATAACAAAGAGAGAGAGAGAGAGAAAAAAAATAAGAAACTTGCTGTTTGGTACTTAGTCCTGCGGAGCGGATGACCTCTCACTTCTCACATGTTTAATCATTTTGTAAAATATGCACACCTTCGTTTTTTTTCCGTTTAAAGTTATTATTATTATTATTGTTATTATTATTATTATTATTCCTAATTTTCATGTTGTTGACAAATTAGCTGGAACAAAATACCCGGCGTTGATTTCTGAATAAATAATTATGGACATTACATAGGCCTATATACTGTACGTCCATACTGTATACTGTGTAAAAAAAATGGCACTTTTTGAATAGCCTATAAGCGCAACTTTTTATTTATTCTCTAGGCCTGTATTTTCAATTTCAGGCGAACTGGCCAAGGAGTTCCGTGCTTTATTGGCAATATTTGTCAAGACGCGTGTTATTTGTTTTAAAAAAAATGAAAATAAGGATATATTGTAAGCACTGTCTCGTTTGTCAAATTTATGTGGACTATTAGTGTAGATAGGCTATTATCAGGAAAAACGGCGAGGGTTCATCCTGTGTGAGCTGATGTTTCATCATTTTTTTAATTAAAATAAAACCACCCGAATTCTGGGGCTGTTTGACCTTCTAAGTCCATAAAACGGGAGTTTATTTTGCATTTTAGAGGAATGTTGTGACGAAATATGTAAAGAAAAAACGGAAACCATTGGGAACCAACGTGCGTTTCGCTCAACAATAATTCAGATCCCTTCTTCCTAAAATTAGGATTTTTTTTAAAGAAATTTGGAGGGGAAATAAATCACTACGTTAAGTCATTCAAATTGAAAAATGGATCGAAATTAATAAATCAAATAAACTTTGATTCACAAAGTCAGCACTGGCGTTCAAAATGTTCATGTTGTAAATATGAAACAAAAGATATCTCACTCCAGTGTAAATTTAAGATATATTACTCAAAAGTATTCATAATTTAAAGTAAAATAACGTAAAATTAGAAAAATGAATCTCAATCTGCATCAAAAATGCAAATGAATTATTTTTGCTATAGCCTTAATCATTCAGGGCTACATAAAAAATACACATATGTAGTTGTGCAGTGACAAAAACTACATAATGAAGAATAATCTAACATTAATTCATTATTACGCGAAACAACACGACGCAATTAAAGTAAACACAAGTAATGAATATGTGTAGACCAGCGTGTTCGATTAATCGCAATAGACTTAAATCAAAACAGAATTCAGCACGGTGAAAGTTTAAGATTTTCTATGGGCATTACTTTTGGCTGCGGCTCTCATTTGTTTAGATACGAAGCGTCATCCTTTGAATTAACCCCAGGAAAGATTGCTACAATACACTTTGGTTCTAGAAGCTACTGTCTGAAGCCAAACGCAACACGACCTGCTCCGATTCACAAATCTTATAATCCGGAACACGCAGGATGGTCTTGCTAATCTTAGTCTGTAGGATTTGCTGGTGCTGGCGTCCAGGCATGCATCCTCACAGAGAGCAACGCACTCCATTTAGTTGCTCTGATATCTCACATGACCACTGACTGAACCCCAGTGAAATACCACGCTGCGCGGCCTGAGCAGGGGCAACGGCACTTTAACTAACTGATGACATTTGCTGAGGTTCACGACTCTGTTGGGGCTCAGGAGAGAGAAAGAGAGAGAGAGAGACAGAGAGAGAGAGAGAGAGGGACGGGCAGCTGTTCCCAGGCCAGGCCTGGATGACAGCTCCATAAAAAGCCCGAGCCCCGCTCCGTGCAGACAGATGCACCGCGGGCTGGTGTCTCAGAGGAGCCGGGCTTTAGAGCCAACAGAGCTGGCGGTCATTTGTCAGGTAACATTGAGAACTGTAAAACAGAAACACAGAGCTACAATACATTGCACACCAATCAGGATAAGTGGATTGGATGATTGAGTTTCAGATGAATCTCTTGTGAGAAGCTCAGACAGACATTTTCAGAGGTGAGCTCCAGTGAGAACTTCAGAAAGGCAGTGACTCATTAGGAAAAAACTTTAGATTTGCTCCACTTTTATGGCGTCTTATGTGATACATTATCACCCCGTTTTCACAAAGGAAAACGATTGTCTAAAACGTCATGCATAAACGTAAGCTCTATACCATTTAGAATAGTTTTTAGTTTGAAGACTGAGCTCACAATTCTCATCTTTCATTTTAAGAAAGGGCACAAGTTCATCCTTTTCAACGTTCATCACAACCGAAACAAAGCTTGGTGCAACCGTTTCATTTGGAGAGGAAAAAAAAAAGATAAATGCTGTCTAATTATGACTGGGTGCTTTAATATTGTTATCAGACAGATTAAACAGAGGATCGAAACAGGATGTCACAGTAAAAAAAAAAAGTTGAAATGACTAAGAAGCAAATCTGCCTTAACGTAACAGCTTTACACAAAAATACAAACAATGATCTTAAACTCGAACTACAAAACCTGAATTTCGCAGGTTAAAAATCACACGAATAAGCTAAAAAAAAAATAATTACGGCCAAACTAGGGCTCTCTAGACTTACTAGATTTACATAAATCTTAGCTAAAATAGCAGAAAAGGTTTGACTTTGAGTTTATCCAGTGGGACATGTGTGGTTTCAGTGGTTTCCAATGCTATCTTAAATACAAAATTTGACAACACTTCTGTTTTTCAGAATTGGATCAAAGAAAATGAAAAAAGAATGCTTTTAAAAAAAAAAAGATAAATTAAAGACATGGCAACTTTGTTCATGTAAGTTTTCTTGCAAACTGAAAGTTTCTTGAAATGTCATTGTAAGGTCTCATGCACCCATAATCAATATCATTTACACGGTTTCCAGATGGTGGAGTCATTTGTGTTGCCTTTTTTTTTTTCCTCCAACAGACTATCAGTCCTAAAATCTTTTTTTTTTTATAGCTGGAAAAGCTCGACTATGAAAAATAAATTTAGTGTGTCTTTAAATTAGAACAGAAAGCTACAGAAACGTCGTGACCTGCAGCAAGAAATTACACAAAATAAACCTTCAGGAAGGAAGATGACCTAAACACATGGAGTGAGAGTTGGGTGGAAACAGAGAAAGGCACATGTGGGAATCTTTAAGCTTATTTCAAATGTTACTACAAACACAATTCAGGAAATGTTTCATACTGACCCTACGTTTAATTTCACCTCACACCTTCAAGTCTTGTTTTTGCTGGAAAACTACAGCGAACATTAAGCTCATGTAACAGATTCCATTTGAAATGATAAAAACAGATCAACACTTCTAAAGATATTAAACGTGCATTAATATGAAGGTATTTTGTGGCGGTGCGCTGCCTGCTGCCGTTACTGATCAGCCTCCTTGGCGGCGTCGCTTTTAGCATCTGGCGGGGACGCATTTGCCTTCGCAGCCGCGGATGGCTTTTGTCTCTGTCCGGACCTCTTGTGTCCCCGCTGGCTCTTGGCCAGCTCGGCCTGCAGGCTGTGACCGTTCAGGCTCAGGCCCTGCAGCGCCTCCAGGGCTTGGTCTGCCACCTGAGGGTCGCTGTAGTCCAGGAAGGCTCTGTGCTGCGCCCCCTGCCAGGTGAGCCTCAGCGGGGCGGCGCTCCTCTCCCTGAGCGCGGTCTTCAGCTCACTGACACGCAGCCCGGCGGGGATTCCTCCCAGGTACACGGTGGTCACACTTTGAGGGAGCTTCCGCTGGCTCGTCGCTTCGCCTCTGCCTTCCTCTGGGCCCTGCTCCCTCGCCACCCTCCTGCTCCTACCTTTCGCCACTTTGCCAGCCTCTCCCTCCTCATCTCCTCTGCCACTTCCCCTGCTGTCTTTCCTGGCTCTCGCTGGCTGCTGTCTGGGTTTCTGATCTGCCTCTCCTTTTTTCTCCCGTCTAGATTCCTGGCTGGTTTCTCCCTCGGTATCCTGTTGTGTATTCCGCCTTGGCCTCCGTCTGGGTTGTCTTTTTGGTTGATTAGTTTGCAGGCCGGGCTCTGCTGCATGCGACGCTGTCCCCAGAGTCACGTCCTTCCCAGCCTGTTCCTCCAGAGCACGCAGCTTCTTCAGGATGGGAATTTTCTCCAACTTTTCTGCATCCAGCTAAAGACAAAAGAACCGGTTTTAGCCCATACTGCCCGCCGTTAATAAATATCTTTACAGCAGCAGGATATTTCACTTCCCACACAGTTAAAAATAACCGCTGCCGTCTTGATTTGTTGGGTCTTCAAGTGTCCTGGCAGCCTTTGATGCTGACCAGTCATGTAAAGGATACAAGCCTATTGTTTTTCACACTGGCCTGTTTGACCCGTCGTTCCTCCTGAACCCTGCAGAGCCAAGGTGGCTGGGCAGAGCCGCCTTTGATGATCAGACTTGGCCTTCCTGGCTGGGAGGTCACTGGGCCTTGTTTACTTACATGTGTGTCTGAGAGAACCCAGAGGTTACACACAACATGGCCACAAGACGAGAATGATATGCTCATCGTGTCGGGTGAGAAGAAATATTATCAACAAGAAATTCACACAAAGTCTCTGCCAGTGGAAATAAATCAGGAGGAGGATTCAAGCCACACCATATAATAAATAGACAGGAAAGAAAGTAAAAATTGGACATCGTACAGAAAGGATGCGTTCATACAGCAGATGTATTGCGTATTGAAGGCTATATGAGTGAAACATTTGCATAAAGAAACACTTTTAAAACACTCGTGTCTCATAAGAACATGAGTAAGCGGGTTGGCCCACTAGGGGGCAGTGTGACTACAAAAAAAGAAATTTTATGGATTTTATCTCAAAGGATTTCCAGATATAATAATGCTTAAATATTAAAAAAAGAAACAAATATCACTGATGCAGTGCCTTAATTCATGCTATTGCTTTTCTTTGCATCTTATTTTCTTTTGTATAAATATATGTCATGGTTTTTAACATAACCATGACAAAGCAAGAAGTGTTTCGACGCAGAGGAGCAGCTGACTGGGCTTCTGAAAACAAAACAAATACTCTGCTGCTGGATGAGTAAAAAAAGAAATATCGCTGTGGTCTGAAGCAAAGCCAGCGGTGAGGAGGATTATGTTTATGGAAGTTTTCTATTCATATGTAATGAGAATGTTAGTTTCCTGGAAAATAAAATTGATATGTTTGGGTCATTGCGAAAGAAACAGCTGAAATACTGGAAAGGCAGCATTGTGCGCTACATACCGGCAAGGCTGTGAGCAGATACAGCCGAATCAAGCTACACACAGGCGTTAGGTCGCATTCAAAGTATGGAAAAGGTGACAAAAGTCAAAATGTATTCCTCAACATTCACCCACATAAACTTTGTAGTCAAAGGAAAAATTAAGTTGACTTTAAAGATCAATCAATCAATCAATCAATCAATCAATCAATCTGCCAGACATGTTTATGACCAATTTTCCCTTTACTGTCTCGTCAGTGATTAACAAGCAAAGTCTGTGGACAAATGCTTTAACACATAAAAGAGGAGAATCTTATGATTTTTTTTCTTTCATTTTCTGTCCAATTCTAAAATACCACCTCAATCATCATTTTTCTAGATGTTAATAGCCCTTGATAAATAAAATAAAAAAAATGTCATTCAAATTTGGAAATTGCAGTTCCAACCTCAAAGAAAACAGAAAATTGGCCATGAAATACACGACTGCTATATAGGTATATTTTTTTGGTTCACTTCAAAAATGTTAAATACTACGTATTGGCACAGAGTAGGAAATATCACATGATCCAGGTCTTAGAGTTATAAATGCAACTTCAAATGGACAACAGAGAACAATGTCTGACATAATAGAGAAAGAGGATATGAGATTTTACTGGTATAATAACCTTTAAGTAAGAGTATATTCTCAGTTTTTAGAGAAAAAAATTACAACAGAAAACAACACTTCATTTATTGCATTTATTTGCATTTATTATTTATTTATTGCAACAATTGTTCCTACTGCTGCAATAGAATCTATTAAATATTATAGCTGTGGCATAAAAAACCTTTGAACTGTATGTGTTCCTGTTTCAACATGATATATTTCTCAACCTGAGAAAGTTAATTTAAATCATCATGCAAAAAGAATAACCCAAATGTAATCTCACACTACCGGTACACAAGACAGATAAATAGCCTCAGCTTTTACCTTAGTCCAGATGACTCCCTGTGGTTTGGGCAGCTTGCATTCAGTCTTAATGACTCTGGTCGGTGTGAGGATGTAATCAACAGTCAGGTCATGAGTTCCTATAAGCTCCTCTGGAATGTCTACCACCTAAAACACAAATTCAGCAGTTTAATCATTTCATTAAATGGCAAAAAAGAAAAAAAAATACTGTAAAACCTTTGCAATTTTCCAGGAAATCAGACAAATACTAACCTGACAGTCATGGACAACAGTGACAACCACAGTGGATTCATTCACGGCTCCCATTGAAGCCATCATGGCCCACTCCAGATCAGCATAACCCTCTCCCTTTCCAATCCGACACCCTGCAGAAGGTGCATGCTCAGGCATTTTTCAAAGAAATGTTTTTTTGATTAATAATTAATAAGAAAATGTTTAACAGCGTTACTTTATTTGGGATGAATAAATGAGAAAATTCTAATACTTTCAGATCTGAAGAAACCATTTTCGATACCGTGCCTATCTATATATACAGAAAAAAAAGAAAAAAAACAGCAGCCTTTGGTCAGAAAAAGAACAAACCTTTCTCAGAAACTGCCACAGAGCCCACCACCACCAAATCAACCTTCACCTTTGCATCCAGGCCAACAGGAACACTGAAGTCCTTCACACCCTGCAGGAGATTTAAAAGTTACAATAGACAGTTAGAAGAACCTCTTAATTTCTCTGGCTCTTATGCATATTGTTTCAGGCTGAAATTGCAAACCTGAGATGAGGCGCAAACACGCAGCTGTTCTTTGTTGGCACCCTGCGGCGGGGTGATCTTGTTGAAGAGACCAGAGCGAAGACGAGGAGTCGGAACCAACAAAGTCTTCTGTGCCTGTAAATTATGCCAAACAATAGACCACTAAAGACTGAGAATTAGACTAACTTTAACTAAACATTTATGCATAACTAGCATATATCAGAGAACTGTAGAGTGAGGATGAAAGTTGCAATAAGATTCAAGATGAAATGATGTAAACTGTTGCGATGGCTTCAATGTTACTAATTCTATAAAGTAAAAAAATAAAAAAAATCCACTAAATAGTTTGTTTTCCCATATACCGTTTTACAGATTTATATCTCCAGATTAATCTGAGCAGCTGCAGCTTCTTCACAAAAATGCAAAGAATTTTTTATTTTTGGAAAAAAAAAGTGCTTCTTGGTGCTTTTCTTCTAACAGCTGCGTGCTACCTGCAGCACCGCGAACCGAGCACCCTCCAGAGGTTTGTCAGGATCCACCTTCACCTCGGCCGTCTGGGCAAAAGTCTGCAACTCTGCCACTTTGCTGCAGGCTCCGAAAGCCCCCTGGAAAAAATAGCAATTCATACATGTTGTTTTTTTTTCTTTCTTCACTTTTGGTCAACTTACTTCCAGCGTGACAAAGCGAGCCTGCTGCTGAGGGCTGTCTGGGTTTACTTTCACTGTCTGGCTTGACTTAAACTCCTGAAGCTCTGCAAGCCTGTTGCATGCTTGATTGGCTGCCTGATCAATAAACACACAATACGAAATCAAACCGGAAGAATAAATAACATGAAAACATTGATCATTTAAAGCTAGAGGACTCTGCAATTACTGTTTTAGAGGCCATGTAGAAAATACATTTGTGTTTAACACCTGATTTAATTCTTTTTTCTTTTCAACTGGGTATCAATCAGTTTAATGAGCACTATTACAGAGCTGAGAGGTAGTACTATTTGTCATGTTTACAAGATAATTTTGTCTTAATTGTTTCCTGATTTGTAGCAACGGTAGCTAAAACCAGGGAGCTTTGCAGCATGTTTCTAAATCAATTGATCTGTTGTCCAAATTTAATTAAGCTTAGAGGACAACTTGTAGATATATCATAGCTGTAGCACCTTGCCAGAGCATCCATTTTTATTGAACCTTTTTGTTTTCCCACATTAAAAGTAGAGAACACTGATTTTTAAAAAAAATTTTATTACAGTTACCCAACAAACCTCTGAAGCCTCTGCAGAGCATCTGTATTTACACTGTAGTTAATTTGCACAAGGGGTGGACTATATTTGATAATTAGGTGAACTTTGAAAGCAAGTGGTTGCACTAGATTTAATTTAGCTATATTAGAGGAGGCACAGAAATCTAAATTAAATTTTAAGTTTTTAGAATATCATGCAAGATTTTCCTTCCACTTCTCGGTGATTTACTCTTTTAAGTTTTGTCTACCACATAAAAATCTAATGAAATATTGCAGCCAGGCTGTGCATTTCCAGTCTCTTTCATGCACACGGTGTCGAATATGCCACTCAGCAGAAAACCGACCATGTGACGCAAAACTAAAAAGTACTTTTGAAATTAACCACGTCAGATTGCATAGATGATTATCTTTCTCTCTAGAAGAACTGCAGCCTTTGCGCAGTGGTCTGTCTGTGAAGTATCTCTCCTAAGAAAACTGAGAAAAACAGTTGTTCCATGCTATTTTTAGGGTCCCTAAAAAATAATGACCCCAGAGACCCGAAATAGCCCACAAGCAGCACTCATGCTGGAAGAACTATTAGGATTAACAAATAATAAAAACGCATTACGATGTCGGAACACGTAATTTAAAAAACGTGGTGGTTTTTCTGTAGTCGGAACTTGCCTTAAAGTTTGGGATTCTGTTGTGGACAGGCCTGGGAAAGTTAGCCAAGTTCTTTTCTTCTATGTAGTCCCAAACCCTCTGACGGATGTCCCACTTCGACGCTCCTGGACGTCAGAAGAGGAAAATGAGTTTAGGAGACGAAGCTACATCAACGATGGCAGCGACCTGGACAGAACCTTAGCTACATTTATAAACAGAAGTAAAGCGAGGAGGACCATTGTCCTTACCTGGGTTTATTTTAATGACAGGCTCCATGATGTTGTTGGTGTTAGAAATGAGCTGCTTCTTCAACGCTGACTTGCACTGGAAAATCTTCCACGTGAGCACTAACATGCAGAAACAGCTGCTTGTCAATGTTTATCACTGCTACGGAAGCTCGCAAAGGACAGGTTTTTAGAAAGCGCGAACTCGACTTCTACGCAGCCGTGAATGCAAGTATTTCATAAACGTACACAATTTCTTTTAAGTTTTCATTCGCTCTTATAAAAACGCTATGTCCAGTTGATGTGCAGACAAAACAGTGGCCTTTTTTTATCCCAGATTTTTTTTAGAGATCAAAGCAAAAGCGATCTAGCAAACAGAAGCATTTAAATTTAAATTTGATCAGGATTGAACTTTAGTTTTTTTTAAGAAAGAAAGAAAGAAAGAAAGAAAGAAAGAAAGAAAGAAAGAAAGAAAGAAAGAAAGAAAGAAAGAAAGAAAGAAAGAAAGAAAGAAAGAAAGTCTGGCTCATTGGAAGGAAATTATAAATTAGCATTGTATGTCTGTTTTATACTTGAGATAAAATCTAACTTTTCACTTCTGAGTTTTACAAAAAAAAAAACATAAAATATTTGTGCTGTCTGTTTTTTCTGATTTCTCTGTTTAAAACCAAAAAGCTCCCTCAAACACTATTTTCTTTCCAAATAAAAAATTGTCTTCTGACAACTTGACATTACCTCATTTTTCCAGTAGAGGGCGAGCTGCACCTGCTTATTTTACCGGGAAGAGGGAGGCTCCATTTCCTTCTTATCTAAAGGTATGGCAATCTCTCTTTTTTTTAGTCTAACAAACTGTCTTTGTTGCAGTGAACCGCTCTTCCCTGCCATCCAGACACCACGCCTTAATTTTCAATATTTCACACTAACTGACCCAACTGGGTTTGTCAACTTGACGTGTGGGTTTATGTCCCATTCATGCATGTGTCCTCCCTAGTATTCCTCCCACCAGCTTCCCATCTCCAGTGGTCCACTGCCCTCCCTGACTCCCCCATTCTCTCTTGCAGCCTGGGCAGCCGGCCAGCCCAGCCCTCCCCATTTTTCTCTTTCTCTCTCCTCTTTGCTCTGGATCTCTCTGTTTTCTGCACACACCAAGCCAAGCCTCACAATGCTGCGTTTACCAAAGCAAGTGGCTGATAAATTTGCTGTGATGTCGCCGTTGCCAGACCTCCCTGTCTACTCTGTAGTCTTCACATGGCTCTGATGGCAGAGCGGGACAGGTGGACTGAGCTGGAGGAGGAACTCCACATCTCCTGTTTGGGACAATTTGCACAGTAGAGAGATAGAGAGGGGAAAAAAACAGAAAAAGGGTGGAACAGAGCCAGTTCAGAGCTTAGGTCTCGCTGTGTCCACCAACCTCCACCACCCCCTCTTTACTCTCTCCTATGCACACTCACTTGCATACATTCCCCTTCCCCATTTGTGTCCTCCACTCTCCGATGCCGGTGTGGTGAGAAGCAGAATCCTCTCGGCTGAGCTGCATGGAGGCACAGGGAGGGGCAGGGAGCCCAGGTAAGAGCCATTTTCCTGTCCTTTCTTTTTAATGCCACAGCTGGGAACAGGGCTGAAGCAGAATCCTGTCCCCACTTCAGGAGGCTTGTGCTAAAATGATGCCTTTTTTTTTTTTCAAATAGACTGTGTGAATTTCTCTGCTTTTGGTCTCCGATCTGAAGCAACTCTTAAAGAGTTCATTAACGATACATGTGGTTAAATACAGCACCAAAGCACTACTTATCATTGTTCTTTTACAAGGGATGTAGTAAAGGAGGGTTGATTCCCCCCCCATTCACACAGTTTAATCTGCTGTTCTTTTTAAATCAGCTCACAGGAGGTCAACCGTGCAAAGGCTGGACTGCTGAAATACAAATTGTGGAACAATAGTGTGGCCTTTGTTGTAAAAGCCACCCAGAAAAGCCTGTGCTACGGTGGAACTGAGGAGGGCTTTATTACGGCTGCTGGACAGAATCATAATTGAAAGTGATGACATTACAGCTGCATTTTATGTTTAGCACTGGTATGCTATAGATAACACAGGAGCCCTCAGTGACACGCCTATTAAACTGTGATGAATAAAAGAGGGATGTTCAGTTTATTGATTTTTATTTATTTTTGGGGGGTGGGGATAAGACATAAAGACAAAACAATTGTTTTTAACAGCTGAACATTATCTATAAATCATTCAGGATAACCTGAAATTAATTGCACGTGTTCTTCTGTTCTGACAGATAAACTAAAATCATGAAAACGCCCTGTGCTTTGCATTTCTATTACAAACATCTGCACAAGTTTCATAATCGAACAAGAATTCAGTTAAAAGTGAGCGGCTGCAGCCACTTTATTACCTGCTGATGCAATTGGTAAGTGTGGTTTGTACACTGTTTCAAATGGAGCAATATCCATTCAGATCCAGCTGCTGAGAGGTGTCAGTGTTACAAAGTAATAATTGTTCTATAATGAGATCCATAAGCCACCAGCTAAATAACAGAGCTGATCTCATGGAAGTTTTCAATAGTGAAACAGTTCTAAATTATTTAGAAAAGAGTCGTCCTTAAATAAACGACCCACAGATATAAAAGAAAAATAGCAACAACAAAAAAGAACCTAAATGTGTCTGAAAAACAAATCAGGACTGAAATAAATCATTTATAACAATCCCAATTCATGACATGAGTGTACGCTTGCTGCTAAATCAACCAGGTTTTAAATTACATTTACCGTTCTCTGATTTTAGTTACGCAGAGGTGGAGGTGTGACTTCATTTCAAACACTCAAATTCATGCACACTTTCAAATCTAACACTTTCTCTACTCTTGAATTTTAGCATCTCTGTTTTTCCCAGTTATCCCAGTCATGCAGTACCAGCGCAAAAGTCTAAGACATTGTTAAAATGTAATTCAAAATTATGGGACCTGTGACGGTTCCTTGTGGAATTCCTATTTCAATTTTGGAATATTTAATGTGATCAATTAGAAAACACTGTTTTCTAATTATATCCAATTATATTTGGATATAATTCAAACCATGACAGTGACTTTTCAGGCTGATTGTGTCTTGAGTGATTTGAGATAAAGATATTGTGTTAAAAGCCTTCCTCATAGTATGCTGTAGCATTTCCTTTGCCAAGTAGCTGTTAGTCTCTAAAGGATGTCAGTGTTTGCATGCTAAAGTAAAATGTGCCCTTAAAGGGTAAAATAAAAGTCATTAAAATGACACATTTCACGCAGGTTTGGTGTATATCAGCTATCAGGTAATCTCAGGTCATTTGTATTTAATTATTGCTCATTTGTGTTGTCATTGAGTACCATGGAAGTAAAGTCGGATAATTTGCCTTCTATGCCGATTAATCATTGGAGGAAAGCCTTTCCTTTGTCATCAGTTCCACCCAGATTATCTGTTGTTGGATTGTTAAGGAGCGCGCCACGTGTTTGCAAACCCTACCAATTTCCTATTTCTGGCTGACTGACGTGAAACAAGAAAACAATCCATACAACATTATTTTTGAAACTCTTCATGACTGTAAACCAACTCAGTTTGGCAGAAGATGTTGACTGAAAACATAAAATCACCTACAGCATGAGGTTTGTGTATAAATAAACACAGAATACAGAAGAAACATTGACAGCATCCTGAGGGGTGTATTAATTTGTCCCTCTTGTCCTGCAGTAATTGATTGTTAATTCAAGATCAAATTCAATCTGACCCCAGATAATAATCTCATTCTAGAGACCGTTGTCATACTCCTGTCTATTCGTCTTCCTTCACATGTCCTGGAGTAGCATCTGCAGAGACAGTTGCAGCAGACCGGCGCAGTCGTGGAGAGAGACGCATATATGACACCCAGCTTTGTTTTTATGTGTAAGCCACCGGTACAATTGACCCGAGCTTCTTCAGCAGGTGGTTGCTTGATCAGGCCAGCTGGGCATACTGGGATGTCTGGAAAGGCTCTTTTTGTCTGTTGCCATTTTTACATTCTGACTGAAGTCCAGAATCATCTTTGGCCAAAATCACAGATGCAAAAATAAATAAAGAAAGAAAGAAAGAAAGAAAACTCTGTGGGAACTTTAACATGACATGCATTCTGAGCATTAGACATAGATAACCGTAAACATCTTGCATTTTAAAACTGTTTTTACGTTCAAGTTCAGCTCTTGTGGACACATGGCTGAACAGAGTCACTGATGTAGAAACTGAAACTCCATCCTGCCGTCCAAATATTGAGTAAACATTTCATTACGACTACCGAGGTTAAACTGAGATCTTTCAAGGCGCAGCTCCTCAGTGGGGGAAACAAATCAATACCCAACGATTGCCGTTGCTTCTCAAAGGCATATCGCAGGGTGTCCGTCTTCCCCCCTCGCTCTGCTGCATTCAGCCGTCTTTGTTCCAGAAATTTAACAATCTTTGAGCATGTATTGCACGAAGAAATGGTGGCCGCCATCTGCTGAGACCCATCTGCTGCACTCCCACACTGCACTGCAATAGTTTTTCAGGTCTGATCGTTTCTCCTTAAAAGCTGAAGATTTTTAATATCATTGTGTAGTTTGTAGTTGCTCGACTCACCGGTCAACGCTCTTGTATTTCAGGCAAATGTGCAGCTCTTTTCATGCACCTGTGCTTTTCTTTGCCCAGACTTTGCTTTCAGCTTGAATTTGATGCCTTAACCCTGATCCAGCAGAGCCTCTGTGGAGCATTAACTCCTAAATGTGAAAATGTGCTATTATGAATTTGTTCTGTTTAACGACTTTAGAAGTGAAGAGGATGATGGTTTTCTAGTCAACCCTTAAAACACAAACGCATCAGCTGGAAGAACGTGGCTGCAAGGCGATGAATGTCACATCTGAAAGTGAAACGAAACGTAACGTGAACGCCTAAAACTCATGTGATGCTCCATATGCCTCGAAGAATATTTTCCTAATCTTCCTCATTTTGTTAGGTTGACGCCGGTCCAGATGGTTTGATCTAAAATCTAATCGAGTGTCATATGCTGAGATCAGATCAACACAAGGACGACACATTATGACTCACATAGTTTTTCGTTTTCAGTGATCTCACAAGGTTTGTTGACTGACGCTCCGTATAAAAAACAAACTCTTCTATCAGAATAAAAGAGTGTCTTCTTTATCTACACCAGTTCAGCCCACCATACTTAACGTGTAAAATAACAGAGAAGGTGTTGAGAAACTACAGCGTTGAAAGGGAAGTGATCACACTTTACCTCTGCATTTGTCTGTTCATTTCTATTCAGTTTTGCACTAATGCACATTCATCTCTGCTGTTAAATGCTCCTATAGATCACAGTGCTTGTGTGATTTGGGTTCTTGTTGAAACACCTACTTTTATCACCGATCCTTCTGTCTTACCAAGAGCATTTCCATCGCAGGACTTTTTCTTCCCCAAGGGTTTAGGAGCCATTAAGACAATTGTGTTTCTCTCTTGTAAAAACAGAAATAGCCAACAGTTTGGTTTTTCCTAAAAGGCTTAGAGATGGGAATGTTGTCCTGGTTATGTCTGCAACTGCGATTTTAAAATTTTGCTTAATTAAGGCGTGAAATGGGAAGTTTAACATTTTTTTCAACACAGGAATCAGCTCATTGACAGCAATGGCTGCAGGGATAGATAGAAAGAAAGGAACATTTTCCTCATCAACAATTATTCTGATCTTTGATCACGAGAACAGAGGAGGGAATCAGAGAAATGAAATCTCAGTTTGAGTGTTCAGTTTCAAAGCTCAACACTGAGTGGCTCAGTGTGTGTCTTCACCTCGTTGTTGTACTTTCTGCGTCGTGTGTCTGTGCACTGCTGTGTCAGATAGAGCTGCTGTTTCACCCCACAAAGAAATGTTGCTTTTTTATGACATCGCTTACCAACAAGCCTGAAACTTTAAGGACTTTGGACCAAAGTGGAAAGGCAAACACTTATCAGCAGGGTCATGATCCCTGGGTTTCTTTAAATAAAATTAAAAACAAAAGTTTATATTGGGAAAAACCATTTAAAGGTTCTAACAAAAAAGATGCTCACGTCTTTTTTCAAGCATGTGAACACGGCAAATATAAGTTAATATGATCCGTGGATTAAGCCTGCAATTCTGATTCATAAACCTGACTAGAAGTTGTAAGTATGAAAAATCAATCACATAAGCGAATTTAACAAAAACGATTGACGAACACAGATGTTTTTCAGTGCAGAATATGTCTAACAAAGTAATACACAAACTCGAAAAGCATTTTAAAAAGTTTTCTAAGTCTTGATAAATATGGAAAACTAAAACAGAGTATGAAGCATTTTTTTGTTCTCTATGAATGTCTGAATGTATCAATCTTTCTGTCTTGGTCCTCTGTTTTAATTTCCTACCTTTTTTTCCCTCCACCCTACCTTTCCTGCCTTCCTACCTTATGTCAAGTCATTCATCTCATTCCCACTTTTCTTAGGTGCTTTTATTCCTCTGCTATCATTCGGTCCTTTCTGTGTCAAGCTGACACTCTGTTCTGAGATTCAGAACCTTTTGTTCCTGATTTTTAAATGGAGATCAAACATATAGAAAAAAAAATCTAATTCCCTAAAATGTTTTTTTTATTTTTAATGACAAAAATCCTTGGATCAATAACTTTTTTCCTCCGCTCCCTTTCTTTCTTTCTTTCTTTCTTTCTTTCTTTCTTTCTTTCTTTCTTTCTTTCTTTCTTTCTTTCTTTCTTTCTTTCTTTCTTTCTTTCTTTCTATCTTTCTTTCTTTCTTTCTTTCTATTTCTCTGTTTCTGGGAACATGTGACGATAGAGCCCAACAAAGACATCCAGAAGCTGCTGAAGCCGTCCAGCTCAGGGGATTTATCCAAGGAGCTGTTCCAGCACCCGTCAGGGGAGGCAGAGGGCAGCCTGTCGGGCCACACTGCCAGCCTGCTGCACATCAGCGAGAAGAGACGTAAGTGTTAAATAAAAATGGATAAAGACAAGGAGATATGAGGCTATAAAACATTTGAGAATATCGCTTCACCAGAAAGGAAACCTTTGACATTTTAAAAGTAAAACTTTCTGACAGATTAGCTGCCACACTTCTCAAGGAAAAATAAAACAACGAAAGGCACTTTCATTGTTAATGATGATCAAAAAAATAATAAAGTTGATTTAGATCACATCCAGCGTGCACTAATTCTAAATTTTTAACCCGTCTTAACCGTCTCTGTCTCCTTTAAGTATTCTGCTCCACCAGACTGCTGTGACACAGTTTCATCTGAAAGGACTCATTGTGTCGCACAGATGCTTGTGTATATGTGCCACCAAACCTCACGGCCGCTGAAGCACAGCAACTGAGAATGCAGAAGCGACATAAATGACAACAAGGCCACTTTTATCTGCTTCACTAACTAAACAGGTCTCTGGGATTGAAAGTGGCACATTAACCAGCCTTGCTACCTGGCAGGTCAGATAATATGCTGAGATGGGAATCAGTGAGAGGAGGATGCTTCAGGAAAAAAAAAAACGACCAGAATTTTGGTTTAAGTGCAAGATATTAATGATAATATCTTAAATTATCTTAATAAGATCTAATTAAAACTTTAAATGAAGCAAAAGATTATCAACATGTTTCATGCTTAATGTGTCTGAGATGCTTGGGGTGGTGAGGTTATTTTCTGATTAATGTAGGAAGTACTCCAGTACAAAACAGAAGAGATGACAAGATTTCCTGTTTTTAAAGAAAAGGTCAAATGTAATGGTTGCTGAGATTTTTGCGTTATTTATTTTTGGGCCCAAACTGTCGAAGTTTTCAAGACAAGGACATTGAAATCCTAGAAGAAACAAAATTGTTTTTATTTACAGGGACAATTAAATAATACAATGTTGCAGTTAAAGGAAACTATTGTTTTTTTTTTATCCATGGACCCTTAAGACAAAAGCCAATTAGCAGCTAATTGCACATATAATCATGTTAACAAAATGGGATTAGCTTAAGTGGACTGCGAAACAGAAATACCAGTTGTAGCTTCCTAACTGAACTTTTTAAACAGCTTTACCTTCCTACGAATGATGGAAGGTATTTAATTTAATTTCCAAACTCCACACATGAAACTGTGTAATAGCCACATTTGTCTTCTGTTAAACCGAGGCAAAGTATCGTATCGCTCTTTCAGCTAGTTGAATGCTTTCAATTGTCAGAACTCTGTGGTACATTTCTTTCAGTTTTGAAACCAATTTTACTTAAAAAAAAATTGATATACATTGAGATCAAAGTGACCCACGTCTAAGTATAAGTAATATCGAGCTAAACTCCACTCTGTTACAGTTTTTTTCTTTTTGGCTTGTAAAATACTTTCATATCTTCAAATCGAAACCATACCTGTATGTACCACCACAAATTTATATAAACTATAGGAAGTTTTAACTGCCTAGACCCTAAAACAATGTTACTCAACCTCATGCTGTGGTTACGCAGAATCTCTGTCTGCCCTAAGGAAGACTAACTCAATTTATTGAATTCTTGGAGAGGCTGAAAGGACAAAGGTTTGGACCTTTTTTCTGACAAATGCAGCTAAAAATTATTTGACCAGTTGCGGTGGAATTTAGATCATTAAACTTTCAACCCTAGACATTTAGAGTGGTCATAAAATATAGTTTGGTGTGTAAAATAACATGTGGCACACGGAGACCATGACAAAAGTGCAGCGGCACATCCTTCATCTCAGTACATGAAAGACGTGTAACAGACAAATCAGCAGCATGTAAACAATCAACAGTAGAAATTCATGACAAAGGTTGATGTGTCACAAAATGCACATCATTTCTTAAATTTTGACAGAATAAATGTTTTTTTAGATACACCAACATATATGGCAGCAAGAAATAAATCAATAACAGAAACACTCAACTAAAGTACTGTGTGAAATCTTTTTGTTATATACCAGCAGAAAAAAGAATATATAATCTAAACCCTGCATTCTTATTTTTTTTAAAGACTCAACCTCTGTCTATTAGTTGTCTGTCCTGCTCTTTTTATTGAATTGTGAAGGCAAATCCATCATTTTGCATGCAGAGAGAGATTCATTTACATGTGCTTTAGGCAAAAAAAAAATCCTTCCAGTTTTTTCGGCTTCAGCTAAGGCGTGTCTCGGCAGGATTTAGTAGTCCTCCCCACTCATGTCTCAGAGGCTCTCTGATCATCTTTTGAGATGAGGCAGTTGTTTCAGTGCCTGCCTGGGAGTGAAATCACACTGATCAATAATTTAAGAAGCGCGATGGGAATGGAGGATGCAAAAAACATGAGGAGAAAAAAAATCGGTCTGAAAAGGAAGTGTAGCTGATTGGGAATTATGTTGCAATAATAAGGAACATTTTTACCACGTTATGTCTTATACTCATGTCTTTTTTTTTTCCTCCTCCGTTATTGTTTTGCATTTATCATCTCTCCTGTAGCTTCAACTCTCCCTACTTTCCCCCATCATCCTTCCTCTCCCGCTTCTCTTTTCATCTCCTCCCCCACAATTCTCTTCATGTTGCATTGCCTCTAGTTTCCACTTACCCCCGAAAAAAGATGCTCATAAAGGTAACTGCTAACAAGCCTCTTTCAGTGAACTAAATGAAAAATGTATTCCTTGAAATACTCAGACATAATTGGAAATGATAAAATCTGTCTGTTATCTATATTCTCTCATTTTTACAGCCTCCTTGTTTCAATCCCACGTTTCCCGCCACACCCTGTGTTGAATGTTCTTAATATATTTGACAAATTATTCATTGCTACTATTTCAGCATGATGGATACTCCTCTATGAATCAATATTGGGTCTGTTTGGAGTAGGATGGAGGAAATGAGGTACAGCAGACAAAGAAAGCAGCAGGAGATTTGGCTCTTCCTCTTCAACATGAAGCAGCCTTGGAAGCGGCATACAGACGGGATAATAGCAGTTTTCAGCCTGCCATTCTCCTTTTGTTCTCCTCTCAACGTCTGACCCGAGAGCCATTGTTTAGACTTTGCAGCGTAAACTGTTGTCAACTAATTTATGAGGAAATCACACGTTCATCTGCTTCTCTTTCACATCTAGATTTAGGCTTAAAAAAAAACAACATATGTTGTTAAAATGTCATGTTCTTGAGATGTCAAGTCATGAGACAATAAAAAATCATTTTAAAAGTGGATTCCTATTAATTTAAAAACATGTAATGAAATAAAAGGTGCAATAACCTGAGTGCAAAAGTACTTTTAAAGTCGGTTTCAACAGTCAGGTACTTGAGTTAATGCCTGTCATTAGTTAGGAAAACTAATTAAATATAATAGATATTCCTTCCAGTCAGATATTCCTCACATTTGCACATTTGCACTCTTCTACTACAGCCACAGTTTGAAGAGATGTCATAATCTGGGGAAAAGGATATTATTGTACGGTGTTAGTCTGGAGAGAGTCCAGGGCAAAACAACAACCGTCAATAACGGGAGAAAACTCGAAACCACAGAAACGTTGGAGGTGCTAGACATTGTTCAAAAAGTCCTAAGCATAAAAGATGGAAACTGATCACAGTGGCTACCAAGAGACTGATAGCAACACAGAAGGTCCTGCGGGAATTTGTGCCGAGCGTCGGTACACGTGACAGCAATCTCCTAGTTCCCTAACCTGGATTGGAAGACTGTTCTTCTGAAGAAAACATCCATGCCTGGTTAACACCTTTTAAAGTTGAATTCACAGTGAAATATGGCGGTGGCTGTATTCGGCTCTGAGGTTACTTTTTAATTTTAGGTTAATTTTGCAAAGCAGAGAAACGAAACGAAGAATCGTTCAACTGTTCTGATCCTTTGGTGTTCGGTTTTTGGTTTCCTTTAATGTTTGTGCTTTGATCATTTCCTTTAAAGAGGCAGTATTAAGTATTTTAAAGGAACATAGTGCCACTCTGTAGCATATTTATGTAACTATGTTTCCTTCAGTTGTTGCGCAGTTCCACCAGGTGTTTGCTAGTTGTTGCTGGCTAGTCTGAAGGAGTTGAGTGAGGGAGATGCAGGGAGGGCTGCTTTATGAGGCAGGAGCTTGATAACTTGGATACTGCATCGTCGAGGAGAAATAGCCACGCCTTGAAGGTGGTCCCAGGTCAAATCAGCTGCTTTGGACAGCCGAATAGTTGTCTCAGTCGCTTTGTCCTTGGGTAAGACCCTTCACCCACCTCGCCTGCTGTGGTGGTCAGATTGTATGGCAGCCTTGCATCTGTCAGTCTGCCCCAGGGCAGCTGTGGCTACAGTCGAGCTCACCCCCATCGGCGTGTGTGTGAATGTGTGAATTACTGGGTGTAGTGCGAAGTGCTTTGGGAGTCCTCTGGACTAGATAACGCTCTATGTTTGTGCATTGGCTCTGCCAAACAAAACCTTACAAAAATAAACTGTTTTGAAGGTGGGCGCACTCACTCAGTCAGGTTATTGCAGCTGTTTAGATGTTTATATCTCTTCCTCCCATAAATTTGTTTCTAGTGGAATTTCGCAAGATGTATGTGTAGGTAGTATAAGTTTGCAAAGTGATTAATCATTGTATCAAAATCTGCCTTTGTATTGCAGTGTGCACACTTTTTGAGCTTCTCACTTTAACGATGGAGAGAATAGCAAATGCTTTTAGACTCCTGCCGTACTGCGTATACGAATTCCTTGCGCTTCCGATTAAATTTTACCCTTGCCTCAGTGCATTACCAATTCAGCTCCCCTGGATGCCTGGTTGGAGTGCTGAGTCACACACTTTAATGCATGCTACATGTAAATATGGCCCTGCTGCATCCAGCAGCAGAGCGTTTGACCTGCTGAAGAACAAGCGTTGGTAATAAAATGAACAGGTGCAGCGTAGGGGAGAAAAACGATATAGTGGGGTGGTAAAGAAGTGGCTATTTCCATCTCCTTCCAGTCTACACACACACACACACACACACACACACACACACACACACACACACACACACACACACACACAGGCGTTAAGCTTAAACAAATGCATTCAGTGAACAGCAGTGAGCAATGACCAAACTGGAAATATAAAAAAAAAACTGAAAAAAAATCCTTAATAATAATGTGCACAACTAACATAATTTTAATCCCTTCCTCCTCACTGAGAGCATCCTGGTTTTTGTCCACAGAACCTCTGAGCAGCGTGTCGTCTCTGGAGGTCCACTTTGACCTGTTGGACCTGACTGAGCTGACAGACATGTCTGACCAAGAACTGGCCGAAGTCTTCGCTGATTCTGACGAGGAAAACCACAGAGAGTCCCCAGCAGGTAAGACCTGTGCCACAGTAAACGTAAAGGAAGGGAGTAAAGGAAAGAGATTTACAATTATTGCTTATGTAGCAGTTCTCGCTCTGAAAAGATAAAAACACAACAGTTCAATCGTTCTCCTCCATCCAGAAAAATAAAAAAAACAGAGCTCTATCAGACATAACTCTGCCTGGCACAGTATTCAATAGATGGCAAAAAAAAAAAAAACAAGAGAAATGTAAAGAATCGCTAACATTGAATGAGAAATATGGACTAATGTGTCTGAGCAAACTCACAATAGAGCTGAGCCAACCATTTGCAAATGAGTCTGTGTGTTTCAGCGAGTTACAGAGTTTCAAATGATTATCGCAACAGGATCCAAAAAAACCCTGCTGAGCAATAATGAGCTCAAAGGTCATGAGACCCTCTGCGTCACAGATAGAGCATTCATATTTGTGGTGAGACTTTTATTTATTTATTTATTTATTTCACAATTTGTTTCAGAGCGGCTTAAAACTCATTAATTCACTGCAACGTTTCCATAAACTTTTATAGGTGTTTTATGAGCTAGACCAACACAAAGTAGCTTATATTAATGAAGTGCCAGGAAAAGGGTACATGTTTTTTTAGTTAAAAATCTGAAGAGAGATCATTTTCTCTCTTCACTGGGTTTTAAAAGAACATCTCAAACTTTTGAACATCTCATTGAACATTGTTCAGTCCATCATCTGAAAACTAGAAGACATAACAAACCTTAACAATAAATAGACACACACTGAAACCTGACAGGCTGGGCAAAGGGAGGATTAGTCAGAGACGCAGCCAGGATGTCCATGGGAACTCTGGAGGAGAGATTTATGTCTCAGGTGGGAAAATCACTTCACAGGACAACGATTAGTGTAGCCTTCGTGGAAGAGAGGCGACGAAAAAGATTAAAGAAAAAAGAGGCAAGTGCCTTTTGTCACAAGGGGACAACTCAAACATAAGGAGGGTTGAAAACTAGCACTTCAACCTCACAGTGGATCGTGGTGGTGGCATGGTGCTGCTGAACCTCTTTCTAAAATGGTTCACCGTTTTCGGTGAAGAAAGAGACAGGACTGGGCGTACGTCTTCATGGCACTCCAGCAGTCAGGGAGACGGGGAAAGCATGAAGCACAAACGAAAGCATGAAATACACGTGCAGAAAAGTTCAGACTGAACTCTTAGACTTGGCACTGAAATGTGGAAGCAGTGTTTGCTCAGCTCTGGCAAAGTGGCGAATCAAACAGATTTATGTAATCAGTCTCATGGCTCCTGTCTCACATTCACCTCAGAGCTAAAAATAACATTTTTGTTATTTTCTCCTTGAACAATGCAAACACCTTCAACTTCAAGAAATCCACCCTCTCCCTGTTCTTCCTTTTTATTACTAAAACTAAAATGTTTTTTTTATTATTATTATTATTTTAATCTCATTGTGCTGCTGTTTGCAGCACAAAGACACACACAGCGCTTTTTTAAGTTTGTAAAACAGTGTAGAGTACATTACTGACAGATGTTCTGAGATTTTATTAAACAAGTTAAATGCCAGTCTGACTAGGAAACAACAGACGAGATGTGGACAAAAACACTAACACATTTTTATGGTATTACACTTTTTATAGGACAACGTCATTAATTTGGAGAGTTTCTTGTGAAATCAAAGTAACAGTTGACATCACTTACTTTCTTGTCCGTTTGCTTTGAATTTTAGTTCTTACTCGTAACTAACAACTTAGTTCGTTCCAAGACGATGACCAAACGTTTCGGACTGGACCTATTGTAGGGAGTTGCTATGGAGTTATTGTGCCTCTCTGTTATTGAATTGGTGAATTGTGTAGTGAGACTTTACAGGGTTTCAGACAAGATAAACAATCACAAATAAATATCACATCAAAATCTGCACGGCTTTAACAGATGCTTTGTTTTTAGATTAGCAATTCCATCAGGGTGTTTTTTTAAATGCAAAACCAGATGTTGTTTTCCACTCATGTGATTCACTATTAAGATTATAAAAACTATCTGAATGCCAAACATAAAAAAGCAACGCAAAGCGATGGTATATTGAGCTGAAACCAGATATTTACTGCTGAAATACGCACCACCTTTTTCGTTCTTCCTGCTGAACTTTAACTTGGACAAAATGTTTTCTGTTCTAATAAATTCTGATTAGTAAAAGAGTTTCTGTTTGCCAAATGCCAGAAGACTGCAAGATCAGAAGTTTACATACACTTCTTTTAGTATTCGTGACTGATGAAAAACGAGGAACAAGTTTCGCCAGGGGCATTTTGAGATTCTGAAAGTGTGGACTCTAAGCCAGAGAAACATTTCTACTTTTTTTTTCTTTTTTTTTTTTTAACAGTTGAATGTGACACTTTTAGTCAAGTGGAAATTGTATCTAACGATGATCCAAGCTTTTGGAAGTCTACAATGCCATTTCTGAAAAATGGCTGATTTAATTTGATTTTCCAAAGTTATCATAAAAGGAAGTACGTAATGTTTGAGGCATTACATCCTCAGGGTTGCCTACAGTTGACTCAAGATTTGTGAAATAACTTGAAGTTTAGTATCATCATCAGAGTTTTTACAGGTTTTGGTGAAAATGTAATCTTACATTTTATAATCCTCTGACCTTGAAGAAAGTATTAAAAGTTGTCTAAAAACACCTTTTTTCTTTATTTTTGGCATTTAGACGACAGAAATAATTTTGCTGATGCTAACAGGCCTAAAATATGAAATGTTTGGTGTGATTTAAAATCAAACAGTGAGAAAAAGGTTTTGTATCTCTTAAAACAGAAATAATTTGTGAAACTAAACCGGATCAGATTTTCAGGCAGCTATTCACAAAACATGCGATGCGTTCACAGAGCTACGGAGATTTAAAAGCAAGACGCAGCGATATGCAAGATTAATTCTGTCTGACAGCTGAAATACACGAGTGAATGAAATATCAGTTTTACATTGGCTTCTACGTTTTGTGAATTGTGAGGTTTCCACTGTAACTCGGATCAGAGAGCGTTAAGCTTGGGCTGCGAGAGAAAATCGCTCAATGGAAAAATAGTGAGGACATATCAGGGTTGAGACAACGGTTAAAGCGGGGAGAGAAGCTGAAGATGGGTGAGTGAGTTCAAGCTAAATGCAGGCTGTTAAATAATTGATTTTCCCCTTCTGGAAACAAAGCCTGTTTCTTCTCAAGCCATTTAAGCACAACCAGAATGCAAGGAATTCCTTTTTGCACTTTGTCTTCCTGGTCTCAAATCTTGTGCCGGCTGATTTTATATTCACCTTCCTTTAGGCAAGCAACAGTCTGAATCCCTATTTAGATTTTGTAAGTTTGGACGTGTAGCAAAGCATGTTCGGTCAAGAAAGCTCAGAAAAAAGAGCAATTAAAGGCTTTTTAATCTAGAGAATCTGAACAAAAGAATGATGAGGATTTAGTTGGGTTGCTCTTCGTTTGCGCCTCAAATCAGCTTCACGCAACATAAAATTTAGACACACACAGAAAAACAAGAAATTAAACACAAAAGCGTTGGTCCAGGATTTTACTGAAGAGAAGCAGAGAGTGCGCAGAGGTAAGGGCTTCTTATTGGAGAGTAATAAAAGGAAGCAGATGAGCTCTGAGCTGGTAGCATCATCTGTGAGATAATAAACACAAGGAGGAACATAATGACCAAAACATCTGCCTCTCATTTTACTCTTTAAAACTTAGGAACTACCTCTTTGGGAAAAATATGAAACAATCATCTGATCTCACAATACAACAATTTTGGTCGGGAACCAATGAAGAGAAGCCAAAATTGGAAAAAAAAAACAAAACACGAGCTCTTCTTTTAGTTTTGATTAGAACTCCTGCTGCTGCATTTTGGATCACCTGACCCGTCATCGACGCCACACTCGTCTTTACGCAGTTACTTAAAATGCAAACAGAAAGGTTACGTCTGATCCCACAAAGTGTACATTTAACAGCTGCTTTCTCTCTTCAGCCATCCAGCTCCGTTCCTCCTTTGGGAAGCATGAGTCTGTCTATAAAAGCACCATTGAATGTAAAAAGGTCAGGTTCCGGCTCAAACTGGCTTGCCTTTAGCACTTATCTAGGCCTTTAATTACTTTCAGATCATTATCAGCAACTGCTTGCCCTAGTTCACAAACTCTGGTTAAGCTGTGCAAGAAAAACAAGAAAACAAATTGTTTTTTGCAGAATTTGGGAAGCGTTGATATGGATTTTAAGACATAATTACTTTGACGGTTTATAGGGATGAAGGGTTTATTATAAGGTCTTCAAATGAACAAGACATCTTGAGCTGTCGTCATAGAACTACCAAATTTTATGTAGTTTTATAAGATATACCTTACAAATTAGAGGAAACTGCAGACATCTTGTGATTCAGTAACACTTAAGTGAATCAGAAACTCACTGACTGAAGCAGAGGAATCTATATTTATAGCACTGTCTGGGAGCTTAGACAAAGTTGGCGCCTGCAAAAGCAAAAGAACAAGGGATGAAAAAGAAACAACACAACAACAGTAGTTCATAATTATTTTTTTTTTCCATTTTGTCTTCTCATGTTTTCCTGCAATCCAATTGTCAGGAGAGATTCAAACAGAGCACACAAAACAACCATGCGTGCATTACACAGGCAGGATTCAGCTTGCACACGTTGCAGACATTTATTTCGTGGCGTAAATGCACCAGGGAGGTTTCTCTCATAGCACATGTTACTGCGGAGTCCTTGACGCTTCACACGAGGTTGACATCTCATTAAAATCCAGCAGAGAGGCAATCAATCATCTGAGATCAATATTTGTCTTATTCCAACCCCTCTCTTTCTTTTGTCGCCTCTCGGTCTTTAATATACGTCAGGATGCGATGTATCTCCTGGGAGATATCTGCGCGGAGAACTCGAAGAGACAGGAGCCAACATTAGGCTGATGTGTGCAGGGCACAGGAGCTCTACTTCGCTCATTTAAGGCTGATCTTATGTTACTGACGAAGGTTCAACAGCACCACCAAGTGGCATGAAGTGGCAACGACACCAACGGCTTAAAGTGTGTCCCATGTCTGATGAGAGAATGCTAATAATATCTTTACTCTGTTTTGAAAGATTAATTTGTCCATTCTATGTGATGGTTAGGTTTCTTCAATGAATTTCTGTCACATTTCCAACACAAAAATTAACGCGTTTAATTGGAATGGTGTGCCCTAGACTTAGACAGAGTAAAGTTTAAACTGTGAAGTGGAAGGAAACTAATTAAAAGAATCCTGGATTTTTATTTTTATTTATTTTTTCACCATTTTGTTTTTGTATAAACAAATGGAAATCTGGCTTTTTAGATGTATACAGTGAGTTTGGGGGTTTATATTTACCAACTTTTCACATTTAGAGCACATTCTAGTTTGCAAAATAGCTTGAGCTCAGATTGAATGACATTGGGGAACTTGTAATTTCAAAGCTGTTACACATTGACTTAATTTAGTAATAGGTTTTGACTTGGCCAATCCAGTGGAAATATATTTTTTCACATAAATAATCGTATTACAGCTCTGGCTATTTGTTTGTGTTTGTTTTCCTGTTGGGAGGTGACCCTCCTCTCTCATGTCTCAAGTCTTTTCTTCCAGAACTGTCCTGTATTTAGCTGGTGAAGCTAATGTGTTTACAGTGATGTGTTTTTTTTTTTTGTTTGTTTGTTTGTTTTTTTTCATCTGCACCACATTTTGCATGCAAGTCAGAAAAAATACGTTTTTGGCTTTTGATTTAACATGGGTTTTCTAGTTTAAGCTCTTGTATAAAGGCCAGATTTTTGAAATGCACAACCATCTATAGTTCTTCCACCTGAGCCATGGGTCTCTGCTGATTTCTCCAGAGTTACCATGGACATCGTGGCTTTCTCTACTAATAATGTTGTCCATCAAACCCTGTAGTTTAGAAGGACTGATCCTGATAGGTCTCTAACAAACTTGAGATCTCCACAGGACAGCTGGTGTTCAGATTGAATTACACACCGGTGAATTCTGTTTTTGTTTGTTTGTTTGTTCTGTTTTTTTTAATGAGGTAATTAGGTAAATGGTTTGACTAAATTTAAAACAATAATTTTCCTTCCACTTCACAATGACGTGCTACTTTGCTGGCCAATAAAATTCTTTAAAAAATGCGATTTAATGTCCTGGTTGCAAAGCGACAAAACACTGATCATTTCCTTCAGGTCTTTTTCTATGTTAGAGGAGTTTTCATAGTATATTGCTCCAATTCTGTTTTATGCTAAATACTGAAATAAATGAGCTCTTGGGATAACTGCAAGGGTACTTTTGCAGGGTGCAACATTATAAACACTGACACTCTTATTTTCATTGCCTTAAACTGTTTCTGAACAGCCTGATTTATGTGCGTCCATTTCTAAAACCCTCCGTCTGTTTGGTCTGTTTTAGCTCCAGTGATGTGTTTCTGGTCCTCAGGTTCCCACCAGCCCGTGGTGCCCAGGAGCGGCTACATGCGCTCTCCCTCGTGGACGCGCTGCAGTAAAGTGGAGCTGCCTCGTGAGAGGAAGCATCACAGTGACTCAGACACAGCAGACCCCTTAATGAAGCTGGAGAGAGCGAAGCATCCATAAAGCTCAACCCGAAACGAGCCTGTTGGACAGACACAGTGGTGAAACCAAGCCACCGAGACGCCTCCATCTGCCACTGTGCACGCACGTGATGCCCCGCAGTGCTGGCGCGTTCAGGCTCAACTCTGGAAACTCGGCTCTCTCTGCTCTAAAGATAATGACGACGTGCAATAATCTCACTGTTCCCGCTCTCTTCTCACAC
This sequence comes from Poecilia formosa, assembly GCF_000485575.1. NCBI lineage: Eukaryota > Metazoa > Chordata > Actinopteri > Cyprinodontiformes > Poeciliidae > Poecilia > Poecilia formosa. The sequence continues at coordinate 2,861,717 of NW_006799972.1, forward strand.
TAACTCAAGCAAACCTGTGCAGTCGTCGTGTCTTTTTTTTATAGCGGAGGGTTCTTATTGCACTCTGAGCTGCCAGATGATTTAAATATTGTTGTTGTTTTTTTTCTTTTTTTTTTTAGATAGACAGGGTATGAGGTCAACAGAGTATCAGCACCTTTGTCCTTACAGCACCTCAGGGTGGGCCAACATTATGAGATTGGCAGCAAAAGTTAAAGCCACAGTGATGGCAGATCTCGAGAGGTTAGATGAAACATAAATTTAAAAAATCCGGGCGCTTATTGAGACTTACTGTGTTTCTTATTAATGCGTCAGGGCTTCCTGCTGCCTATGGCGTTAGCAAAGGTAGCCTTAATAAGGATGTGGGATAATATCTTCATTATTAAAATAAATGTGTGTTGGAATGCGAAAAGCCTGAATAAAAAAGTTGCACTTCTTTCTCTAAATTGTATAGCCAGCGCCCCCTGCAGGATAGTAGGTGGTGTAGACAAGTAAAGTCAAGTAAATACACCGACTAGCAGCAGCTTGCAATAATTTGTTCCATACTCACATTTCTTTTTATTTCTTTGCTATAAATCCCCTCTCTCCAACCTCCAACCCTTAGAAAAATGTGTGGCTGCCACAGTCGATGCTGCCAGGATGCAGATGAGCAGAACTTGAAATGAAAATAAATTTAAAGCAAAGATCATGATTTGTGTGGATGCCAAAAATATAAAAAAAACGCAACAAAGTGCCAACATTTGTTTTAATAGTAAAATTAACTCAAGATATTTCTTTACTGTCAGTGAGTGGATAACAGATTGCTTGGTTTGTGACATGTTCAGGCTGCCTGCAGGAGGAGTGTCAATGACTGTGAATGCTGTGGCACAGTGGATCAAATGTGATGCTAGAGGACGGTTGAGGATTCAATAAAATTGTGGCTCCTTTTACGTTTTGTATCGTCATTTTCATGTCCAGCAAACACCTTTCTTTTTTGTTGGAGATTTTATAAATGTAAATTCAAATTTATAAAATCAGTATCAATGCAAAGAGAAGCCAATTTAAAGTTATTCTGGTGTCTGCAACAGGTTTACCCACAGGATAAATTAAAAAAAATGTAAATCAATTTCTATGACAATAATGTTTTAAAACTACTGAGACAGAATATATGCTGGCCTCAGTTTCTGCAAATAACAATTATGGATGTCATTCATTCTCATTTCTAATAATAAAAAAAAAAACATTAGAAAAAGTGTCGTATTCAGCAAATTTTGAGCAAATGTTATAAACCTATTTGTTCTGCACAGGAACAGAAAATATTAACATTGAGCTAATGTCATTTACAAACAATATAAAGTCAAAAAGTGATTTTGTCTCCATGAATTAAAAGAACTTGTCTTGCTCACACAGATGGTTAAAGAAGTATTTGCGTCTAAAACGTCTGTCTGACTTTAAAGTTATGGAAAGCATCGACGACATTTTTTAACATCATGAAACAAAATAAAACAAATCTAAAATCCTAATTTCCAAAATGTATTTCCTGATAAAAAAAAAAAAATGGGGTAAAGGATATGAATTTGTCTATATTTCATGAAAGAGATGATCAAGTTACAGTAATGACTTCTTTCATTTGTCCATACAGTAAATTTTACAATGAGTGAAAACTGGGTTAATGGGCATTACGGTGCACAGAGAATCTGCACACGCGCTGAATTTTGTCAGGCTACAGCCACAAATTCATCTTTATTGGAATATTACATGTTGTACCAGCAAAAAGTAGTGAATTTAAATTATTGAATGGGGGGAAAAAAACAATTTATAGTTTCTAAAACGCGTGACATGCATTTGTGTTCACTGCTAACGCTAAATAATCCATTGAAAACAAGAGATTATTTCATATCTATAAAACTGCAGCTATTTCATGGAGGCTTCAGAGATCACTAGCATTAATGGAAAAAAACAGCATCAGGAAGACCAAGAAATAGAGCAGACAGAACCGGGGGAAAGTAGTGGAGAAGGCTAACGCGCTGTTAGAATATCAAACAGTGTGTTAAGCTACAAACATGTCACAGAAACCCAGTATCTGAAAATAAAAAGAGTATTACACTGCAACCTGTCCAAGAGTTTTCTGTGAAAAGAAACTCAGTGACGTTCAGGGTGCAGCTTCATGCAGAGGACATTGTTGAAAACTAATGAGAGAAAGTGCAGGTGAAATTCTCAGCAGAAGCAGCTGGTTAGAGTTGATGGGGGATGGATGAGGCTAAATCCAGGGTAACCATGGAAGAAAACCTGCTGGAGGCTGAATGGAATGATTCAGATCAAATGGTTTAGATCAAAGCAGAGTCATGAGCTAATCAAAGGCAGATCATATTCAATTTAGCAGTCTATCAGAAGATCTGAGTATTACACATCCACTCTTCCATAGAAACTGAGATATTTTTCAAACAAGGCAAATATTTCATGTAGATTTGGTTCTAGGAAATTCTGAGTCTTGGTGAAAACATCAGCCCTTTTAGGAGATTTGTAAAAAAGAAAAAAACTCCCTTGCTTTGTACTGGCGTACAACATAAATCCCCACCAAACATGAATGGATGGATGTGGTTTTAATGTGACAAAACGTTAAGTTCAGGGGATATTAATATTTCTGAAAGGTGCGGTAAATTTGCTAATGAAGCGTGTGAAAAGTTGACTCGTTCTGTTTATCATCCTCTCCACACTTTAGTCCTTCAGGCTGTGGAGTTTTTCCTCTTCAAATTCCAACGCTTCACACAGCTCCTCATACGAGCCGTTCTCTTGAAAAGGTCGAGGTCCCAGAAGCTCCAGCATGTCCGTTCTGTCCAGAATCTCTTTTTCTAGCAGATGCTTCGCCACCTGTAAAAAAAAAAACAAAAAAAAACAAAAGAAGTGCGTTCTTTAAAATTTGAAAGCCTGCGTAGCGCACAGCAGGTCAACGCATCGCACCTTTTCCACCATCTCCTTCTTGTCGACAACAAGCTGGAGCGTTCGCTGGAAGGCGACGTCTACAAGCGAGCGGACCTCCTGATCTATGAGCTGTGCCGCTGACTCGCTGTAGGGCTTCTCTGTGACGGCGTTTTGCTGAAGGTGGAGGTCGAAAGAAACGTGACCCACAGCCTTGTTCATTCCAAATTGAACAACCTGAAGAAACAAACAGAAATGTTCACTTACAGAGTGAAGGTTTGACTTAAAAATCCTAGTTTAAATCTCGGCGGCGGTCCTGATTGTCAGTTGAGTTGTCTACCTGCTCGTACGCCGTCTGTGTGACTTTCCTGAGGTCGTCCCGGGACCCGGTGCTGACTCGTCGAAAAAAAACCTGCTCGGCCACGCGACCTCCTAACATCACACACATCCTGTCGAACAGCTGATCCTGGTTCAGCAGGTGCAGCTCCTTAGACAAATGCTGTGCATAACCCAAACCTCTCCCTCGAGGAGCAATGGAAACCTGTCGGCAACGTCAAGCAAAAATCTTCCAAATCAGATAGATAAATGTAATTACCGGGAGCTTATTGGATTATCCGGACCGGGTCCAAGGGAATACCTTAAGCAGCGGTTCTGCATGCTCCAGGAACCATCCTGCTACGGCGTGACCAGCCCTGTGATATGCCACGGTTGTCTTTTCTAGAAGCTGTAACGGCTGAGTGTTTTTATCCAGACCTCAGATGGAAGAAGACGCCTTGAAGAATCAGCACTCAGCGAAAAATATTCCAAAATTGTTGCATGAAATGCCTAATTTCATTACATTGTTTAAAAATAGAGCTACAGCCTACATTTATGTATTCACGTCAAAAAAACGACGTGAATACGTGACGTACGAAAACGTGACGCTGTTAACATCTGGAGGGTGAATCCACACAGAAACATTCACTATGAAAGCAAATAATCCAGTTGTGAAAAAGTGACGACATTAAATAATCAATACTTTATTAAGAGATGCTTTCATTTAGATATCAAATGCATTTTTTTTTTTTTACAAAAGAGTTTAACTTCGACAACAACAAAAAATGAACATTGTTGCTTAATAAAACGATTCATGTTAGTTTTTGGTTGACTTACCTCCAATGACCCTCTCCACAGCCTGCTTAAAGTGCTCAGCACTGATGCACTGGCTGACGTGACGGGCAGCTCTCAGCGCAGCTTCATTACAAACATTCGCAATTTCAGCCCCTATGAGAAACGGCCACAATGCTTCTAGTGAAACTGAAGTGTAACGCCTGAAAGAAAAGCTTGCAAGCTGGGACTAAATAGTTTTATTCCAGCCTTTGCAGCAAAATGTCCATCTTTTTTTTGGCAATTTAAGCTATAAAATTAGCATCAGCAACAGATGCATGAGCCACACTTTCCATTCTTACCCGTGAAACCCGGAGTCTGTGCAGCTAACTTCCTGGACAAAGCTTCTAGGTTTAAACAAGGCTCCAACTTCAGAGGTCTCAGGTGCACTTTAAAGATGGATGCTCTGCCTTTTATATCAGGCAGGCCTGCAGTAAAGAGAAAACAAGCACGGCATGAATTTTACGGTACATTTCTACTGGAATATCAAGTTAATTTGCTGGAGGAGGAAACTATCGTCCGAAATAAACTCAAACAGTAGTGATACAAAGGTGTAAAAAGGTGAGTTTACATTGAAATTATATTCAACTGCCTAAATAACTTACAAGCTATAAATTAAAAAATAAAAAAAGACCTTAAGGGGAAACTTTATATGTAAAGTATTGCGAATAACAATGTCTGCTCCTTGAATTTAAAAAATTTGTGATGTTACAACTACAAACTTTTGGGGATTTTTTTTTTTTTTTTGACAAAGCAACACTAAGTCACATAAGGGATTTTTTTTTTCTTTGCAAGCTGATAAAACACATTCTTTGTAAAGCATTAATTTATTAAAGAAAATAAAAATGCTGCAAAGAAGGCCACTGAATAGAAACAGGTGAAAGAAATCTCGAAACAGGTATTAATCTTGCAGGTTAACATGATCTACTGCCTGTGGAGTTCTGCAGAAGTTAAGATATATAACTAACTGCAACTTCAAATTAGTAATAAACAAGCTACTCAAAATGTTGACTGTTAACATTAGACCCAACCCAAAGGTTGGTCTCCAGTTATCTTACCATTCTTTTATAAAAGAATCAGTTTCCAACTATTATCATCATTTTTTGGTCAGCAGTAGACCAGATGTCTGACTCACTCTGCACAGCTTGTAACGAGCAAATTGAATTTTAGCTGGAACAAAAACGATCAACTGTCTCCACCAAAACATAAAAGCAGCCAGACAAACACAGCGTGGCTTAAATGACATTAGAGGAGAGCAGAGATGAGAAAATATGTGCAAACTTAATAAACTTCAAAGACTAAGCTTGGCATCTCATCTCCATTAGAAAAAAAAAACTAACAACGTTATGCCCGGGTGTTCTTGTGACTGTGGTCGAATTACATCAACAACGATGACGACGCTCAAGCGGCATGGCACGAAAAAGCATCAAGTAAACAGGAAAATGCTGCATAAAGTACGATTAAAATTAAATTGTTACATAAGAGCAGGAAGTTATACAACAAGACAGGGAATAAATGAAAGGGAAATGAGATTCCCAAGAGTTCAGAGAAGAGTCTGTGCTGTTCTTCACCCAAATGTATGTGACGATCAAAGCGGCCGGGTCTCATCAGAGCCGGATCCAGGACATCAGCTCGATTGGTGCCTGCTAGCACGACAATGTTGGTGCTGCTGTTGAATCCTGCAGTCGTACAAACAGGCCTGGGGTTTTTAAAATGTAGCATAAGGAACTGGGAAAAATGAATGTGCTTAAACGTTCACCATCCATCTCCACAAGCAACTGGTTCAGAGTGTTTTCCTGCTCGCTCTGCCAGCCAAAGCTCCCGCTGCCTCTTTTCCTGCCGACCGCGTCGATCTCATCGATAAAAACGATGCAGGGCGCCATCTTGCGAGCCGTGGCAAACAGGTCTCTTATCTGACGAAAGACCAGATCGTAAGCGATTTGCAACACGGACAGATAATTTTTTAAGCAGTTTGTGAGAATGGAGGACTGACCCTTGCAGGGCCCACCCCAGCAAAAACTTCCTGAAACTCGGAGCCATTGACTGTGATGAAGGGAACGTCGGCCTCCCCTGCCGTGGCCTTCGCCAGCAACGTCTTCCCGGTTCCAGGGGACCCAGATAGCAGCGCACCCTGGAAAGACGAGACACATCGCATGTGAGTAGCACGTCAAACTAATTGTGACAGAAGAAATCTGAGATGCAATCAAACACACACAGATTTACCTTTGGGATCTTGGCTCCCAAATCCCAGTACTGATTTGGGTTTTTCAGAAAATTCACAAACTCCAAGATCTCTAGTTTGGCCTCTTCACAGCCTGCCACATCCCTAAAGCAAACATTTCCAAAGTCTTTAATTATCTTTGCTTTAGACGCTTTCATGCTGAATGGATTTCCTTTCAAACTGCCGCCGTGGGCTCCGGCCATGGGCCCCTGTCGCGTCGCAAATAGCAAGAAGCCAGCCAGGAGGAGCGTAGGGAGAACACTTAAAACCATCGTCCTGAGGATGAATGAAAAGAAAGATGACGTTAGGACAGAAGCTGGAGAAGAAAATCTAATTTACATGTTGCTTCAGCTTGAGGAAAGACTCTCACCCGTCGCTTTCACTGGTGTAGAGGACGGGTACTTTCTGTGTGGAGTCCAGACCCATTTCTTCCTGAACCATCTCCAACTTGTGTTCAAATGAGGCCACACTGCCAATGTTAAACCACAAATAATCCTGAAACACAAAACCAGAAAAACGACGTAAGAAGCGGCCCCTTTCTGAAGAGAATCGGGACACGGCGCAGAATTATTATCTTACTAACCACTTCTGATGAGTTCACTCCATCGGCGGGAAACACTTTGACATACTGTTTATTGACCACCGCTACATGACCAACCTGTGTGAAGAAAACGATCTGTTTGCACCATCGATGAAAGGAGATTAGCTGAGAAAGACTCCAGGAGCGGCACTCAACTAAACCTACCAAGCCTTTGCTCAGATACAGAACGAAATCCTTCCAGGAGATCTGGACTCCAGTTTCCCTGAAGTGGAAGTACAAGAAGGCTGCGGTCATGCCCGCAGCGGCGAAAGCAAAGTTCTGCACAGTCCTTTCATCTAAGGGAAAATCTTTCTGGAGGAAGAGGAAATGTTGAAACGAGAACAGATGAATCAGCTTCTGGCCACTGTTACGTTAAGTTTTAAATATTAAACCAAATGAAGCCCAAATTAAAGCTAAAACCTTCCACCACAGAGCAGGCGAAAAAGGTTAAAACCTTAAAGTTCAACCATTATTTCACCTTCCTAGCCTGAAGCATGACATCAACAATATCATGTTACTACAGCCTAAGGGTTTTGTCATTTCTGAACAACATAATTATACTGTATAATTGTGTGAAATATGTATAAATATATTAATTCTGACTTCTACATTTCCTATACAATATAAAAAAAAAAAAAAAAAAAAACGTCTCTAAATTCTGGCAACAACAGCTGCTGGTATTTTACCATAAATTAGAGACTTACTTTCTTTTTTTTACAGTGTAGCAATTTTTTTTTATACCTACACTTTGAGTATTTTTTTTATTTTTTTAGATTTTTTTGGCTCTAGTGGCCTTTATTTGATAGTTAATTGACAGGAAAGTGGGTAATGAGAGAAGGGGGAAGACATGCAGCAAAGGTCACCAAGGCCGGGAATCGAACCTGCAACAGCTGCGTGGAGGACTAAGGCCTCTATATGTGGGTTGTGCTTAACCCCTGCGACACCACAGCCCACCCCAAACACTTTGAGTATTAAATATTAAAAATCCCTCCATATCCATAAGAGCAGTAAATCACCTTTTCATTTTAAATGTTTAAACTCCGTTTTTACTTGCATCCACAAACAGATCCCAATCTTTAGCTGAACAAAACGTGTCACTATTACAAGAAAACAATGTGAATTTCAACAACTTTGGAACATTTCTTGAAACCATGTTGGACCCAGTGTGAAGCCTTACAGGCCAAGTGGTTCTGAACGCAACATAAAATGCTTTGAGTCTCTGATCTATGGAATAAAGCGATTAAAAAAAATTATAAACCTTTTATTGTTTTGTTTATCCATAAAATGCTCAACTTTTGGACACAAACTTCCTATTTTTTTCACATTGTGATAGAAGACAACAAAGCCTGTCCCTACTTAGTAAATTAGAACAATCTTTCATTAACAATTTATTGGATAAAAAAAAGTTAATTTATTAGCTATAGGCCAGTAAAGTTCTTTAACAAATACAGTCAATTGAGTCTCGTTTTAAATATTGCTTTATAGCAAATAAACTGCATAATTAGAAAACATCGTCACCTTGGCAGCTTTTTTAATTATTATTTTCTCATTTGAAAATAAAAAAAAGACATTCTTGTGCTTTTCTTATCCAATCTTTCTTTTCTATTAAAGTGTTATACTGTCACATACAACTTTACAAAACAAGATAAATGAGTCTCATATGTTTAAAGAATGTGCAGAACATTTTGACAACATATCTAAAGGAGACGCTAAGATCTTCACCTTGAATCGTTTCCGCCACTGAGATCTCTCATTTTCTCCTCCTCCTCCTCTTTCACCCCTGCCATCATTCCCTTCGCGTCTTTTGGTTCGAAGTGAGTCTTGCTCTCTATTTCTTTTATCTAAATAACAAAAGCCAAATATAAATTGCAGAAAAGCAAACCACAAGAATTCAAGAAATGCCTCTCTCTTAGGACTGTTTTTTCCCCCGCTTCTTTTACTTTCTGCTGATGTTCGGCTGCCAGTTCCTTCTTTCCTCTTCGGGAACAATTTTTCAAAACCTGAAAGAACAAAGAAAATTAGGAAATAATCAGATGCCTGGCACTGGCCAAAAATATTTGGGTCATTGGGCCTGGTCAGTTGGATTCATTGTACTGTGTGACAGAGTGAGATGGCTCGCTGAGTGCTTCACGTACCTTTCAGCGGCCTGTTTGAGCCTAGTAGCCGTGCCAAACTGTGTTGATGCACTTGTCTTCCCTGAATGAGCAACGCAGTTAAAAATATTTGACAGGAAATGAACATCACCAAGGTAATAGTAGAAAAGGGTCACTAAAAGCCCCATCATTCATGGCAAGCGAGGGGTTGCTAGGAAAAATCCGCGACGTGTTTTCTTCCAAACTTATTATTAGGATTATTGAAATCTTATTAGTTAAGTCCTTGTTGCACTAAACTCTGGGACATTTCACCTCATTTTATGAGGTAGCAATGGCCTTGCTAGTATCTCAAAGACAATAATATTGTTTTAGTAAATCTAACATAAAATATTGACTCCTATATGTCCATAATTTGTGCAAAAAGCACAAAGGAAAAACTTTTTCCCACTGAACTGCTAAAAAGAGACTTCCTTCTCATCCATCATGTTGAACCAAGAACTGCAGAAAGAACATCATGGAACTGAGGAAACTGTCTCATAAACTACATAATCAAAAGAACGGGGCCTCTTGGCCCCAGGAGAATACAAACAGCCGAGGAATGATGCAGAAGCAGCGCTACTGTTTGTTTGTTTGAGGCTTTGAAGGGCAGCTGTCAGCAGAGACGCAAAGGTTTTTCTCACGACAGACATGTTCATGGCTCATTGTAGGAACTCACGCATCTTACAGAAAATGCATTTTTCTATATAGAAAAAAATATATATATTTTTGCAAAGTTACACATTGTTATACATGCATACATTTTACTTAACACAAACATTTCTTCTTACCGAAGCCCCTTTGCAGCGCAAAGTAGCTGAAACTGCGAAAAAGTTTTGTCTCCACGTCCGAACAGCCCGCGCTCGGTTCCGAAAAGACCACATGCTGACGACGCAGATCCCCGTCAGACAGAATAGCGAGGAGCCGCAGTCCCCCTCACATCTGCTCCCATCTGCCCACAGACGCACGTCGGATGAGCCGGGAAGAAGCTGCGCTCTGCACTCATTGGAGACCGGCGAAGAACAAGTTCAAACCAAAGATCTCGCGAGATGAAAGTTAATTGTAGACGCACTTAAAGTGGAATGTAAATAAACATGTCTCGAACATATTTCAGTTTATTACAATTATTTATCTGGCGTCTACGTTTCTGTTTTATGGCTTTGGTTCAAGATAGTGCTGGGGTCAGTTCATCTGAAAAATAAACAAATCCTGTAATTTCAGCAACAGCTGTCCATCAGCACTCTGGCTCTTTAGTTGATTCTCATCCACTCCACCGTGCAAAGCGTCTCCAAGGGGACGTCTTTCATCCGAGGCCCTCTCCGTGTGACCTCACAACATTTAGTTATGTAATCTAAGCCAATACAAAAACTTCAATTTTCCTGACACAAAATCAGTCTTTGGGTGATTTGGATGTATGCTTGAATGTGCTGAAAAACAAAATCGCTTTTCATCCTCAGCATTCTGAGACTTTTGAAGGTTTGAAGTCAAAATGGGTGGATATTTGAAACTGTTCCATGTTTCAGCTGTCTTGACAAAATCTTTAGAAACGTGAAACATTAAAGAACGCTGCTACAACCATGTGGTTACAGTGCACTTTTGATGATGTGCAACCCGAAAAAACTTCTCATCTTTTTACCATATTTGAATGAATGTGCCTTTTCCAGCATCATATAATGGGTATTTTTACTGGTGCACTTCACAAAGTAGATGGCATTTTTCTTTCTGACAAACTAATGTTTGAAACATTTCAAAACATTAGTCAGGAAGTTTATTTATTTCATGCACTGATCAGTTGTTTTACAACAAGGCATTGCTTTCACCAACAGCATGTATGGTCATTGAGGTCAAAAATAACACCAAAAAAAAAACAGAAAACTATATTTATATATATATATATATTTACAGTTCTTCATGCTGCTGAAAAAAATAACACAGCCAAAACATTGATATTTTAAAACAAATACTTTGTTCAAATGGTCACTTTAACAAAATTGCCACCTAATAAACTCATCATACCTACATAAAACTTGTTCTCAATAGCATAAGACTGAAACCATCAACACAATGACATTAAGATGTTTGGATAGCAGCTGAACATCCAAGCCATTAGCTACATCCTGAATGTACGAATGAGTTCAGATTTAAATAACAGAAGCACTATTAACTCCTTTAGTCCAAACTGTGCTGCAGAGGCATGCTTCAGTTAACCTGTTAGTGCAGATTCAGAGTATTGTTATAATCACTTTAATCAAATTGGATTTAAAGTTTATTCCACTACTAACTGACTGATAGAAAGTCACAGAGATATGAGAATAAATGCAAACTGAATGATTCAAATAAATCTTGTTGTTTGCCCTGTAGTTGTGTTTATATAAAGACTTCATAAAACTATTTAAAACAGATCATTAGGGTTTGATTTGAAAAAAAAAAGATATTCTGAAAGAACCTGCAGAATTGGAACAAAATCCAAATCTGTATTTTTCTGTTGAGCTTTGCCACAATAATCGATATTGAGCTCACGATTTTAGTTTTATATGAAAAAAAATTAAATAAATAAAATCACAAAACAAGATGAGTAGTACATTTATGATGGCTAACATTTTTCTTGTAATTGAAAGCAGGGAATTAGAACTTAATACATCAAAACATTTTATTAAAGGACCCTACTTTAGCTGCAAGAAGAGGAATACATAGTTTCTTCTGGCATCATCTTCGACTGATGTCAAGAAATTGTTCTGAAGGGAACCGAAATGTAAACTTACACCAGCAGCCATGTTCACAAATATTCCAACAGGAACACCGGATCACCTCAGACATACAAGAGCGCTCGGTACACCAGGTTCTAAATGTTTTAGTTCCCCGTTTCACATTGTAGTGCACAGAAGAGAAAAAGACAAAAAAAAACAAAACAAGTCAAACATACATAGACTGAGACGGGAAGCTAGTTTGGCCCGACTAGGATTGACTAAGAGTCAACATGTTATAAAAAACATCTTGTGCTTCTTCCTGGAGTCGAGCTCATTTCTCTTCTTCCACCTCATCCTGTTGGCGGTCGGTCATTCGAGCACATCGTGGACAGGTGGTAGAGTGGTCATAGTAGCAGTCTCTAAACACACACAATCACAATATATGCAAAATATAGACAAGTTAAACAGTTGCTTTCTTAACTAGAAGAATGATTCAGCAACTGCAAATAATACAGATACTTGATTTGTTTATTTCTTTAAACTCGTAAAAGTGGTGAGAGGGTCAGTTGAGTTTGCTTCTCCGGCCTACATGCGTTTTATGCATCGGCTTAAGGCTTACGACCGTTTCCCATGAGGCATTTAGTGGGGCTCTGCAGGAGGACGGGCCTTTTAGTGGCCATCTGATCCCTCTGTGGTCAAAGCAACAGCTGTGTCTGTATTGTCCGCATGAATTCGAGCTCATTCCCAGTACCATGACTCAAAGAAAGAGATCCTGAATAAACGGTGTAAAAATTATCTTCCTCCTACGTGGGTAGAGTTTAGATTTATGGCCTGAGCCAAATCCAACCCAAAATTCGGGGCAGGTCAGGTCAGATTTATTGGCTTCCTATTCCAATACGTACAGTCAAACAAGAATCTACAATAAAGTTTTGTTAATCTACTTATTACAGCCTAAATAAAGGATTAGGCTGTAATACGTCAAAATCCATTTTCATTTCGAGCCACATCAAGATCACAAATGTCCTCAAAAGTCCAGTTGTGGGAGAATATATTAATAAAACCACCCATTAACAAACAGTTAGGGTATTAATGAAAAGCTGTCTCTGAATTCAAAAAGTACTTCTTGAAATTAAATACTATTGAACATCTTTTCATACTGATGCAATTTGCCAGTATGCAGCTAAAAACTATTTATTGATAAACTCATCTTTAGGAACAACTGTCATCTTGAATGTTATTTTTTTATGCTTCCTTCTAGAATCTAGAGGGACGATTTTGGCCCTTGGGACGCGAGTTTGAGATGTGGTTTAACATGTTGAGGAAATAAAGGAAGTTAATCAGACTGACAAACACAGCCTGATTAACCTGCCCTGCTCTGCTCGAGATTTCCTTACGTCTACAATTTCAGCTTTCAAAGTTGAGATATTTCAGCCTAATTCAGTTCAAAAGGTTGGTGGCTCCTCACCTGTGGAAGACGGCAGAACACTCGTGGCACACCGAGGTGTGACTGTCAAACGGAAACAAGACGTCTCCCTCCTTACAAAGCTCACAGACAAAGCCTTTGGCCTGACAACGCTAGAGACACACACACAAGCACAACATAGGAGTGGAACAAGAGTGGTATCAAGTTTAGTCGATTAATGAATGATATTTTTTACTGTTCCCATAGCTAATGTGCGAATGGGAAGCTTAATAACTTTTAGTGAACTGGGCTCACCTCGCAGTCCAGCTTGATGTGCTTGGCAAATGTTGTGTGGATCTCAGTGAGAGAGCAGCTCAGCCTCCCAGTGGAGATGTCGATCAAATCCTGTAGTGAGTACATGTCGTCGTTTTCAACAAAGTGCTGGCGATCCTGCAGCTGTGGAGCAAAAACGCAAAGGAAACATGAAGCAAAACCAGAGCAGTGCAGCCTAGAACCTGTGCAGGCAACCTGAACGCAGCAACACTCAACTTTGAAGGAAAGGGGTGAATTATAAATTAGGAAACAGATAATTAAAATAGTCACTTGTGTGTTCCGACATGTTTAAAGTTTTTATTTCTAGGTTTCTCAGGCCTTCTCCTGAACAAAGAAACTTCTGTTTTGGTGCTCTAATGGCAAAAGTGGTGATTTATTATTCTGTAATGATTTATCTTTAACAGGATAGTGTTCATGGACATAACAGAGTAGAATTAATATGATTTAAATCTATGAGCTTCTAAATAACCAAAGCAAATACTAAAATACTAACCATTAAACAACAATTAAAAAAAAAATCCAAAGGGGATTGTTGAAATTAAAATGTTTAACATTTGAGAGACTATATTAAACACTACCCCTAGATGCTGGTAGTGCACAATTTCACCACAAGAGGGAAAATGTTTCATTCTGTTTTACCGATGCTGCTAAGTCAGTTTGATGTTGATAACTCAAATAGTTCCTGACCTGCAGCAGCAGCCGAGCCTCCATCGCCTCCTTGCAGGTAATGAAATAAGGTTTCATCAAGAGGATATCATGGCGAAGTTTCTGTGAATCCAAAGCAGACGCAAACAAAAATAAATGTTGGAACTCCCAGCATGAGATCGCCAACTCAAAAGAGTTTCTAAGTGTTAAGAACAGCTCTCTCCGTTTTACTTAAGTATAAAATAAAACTCACTAAATCAGTCGATAACAATAGCAGTAGAGAAGTTTATTAAAATTAAAGTGTTGGTTGGAACCAAGGGGTTCTGATGCTAAAAATTAGCATCAATGCTAAATAAGATATAATGTACTCAACAACACGAGGAGAGTCACAAGCATGTTAAAATTAGTATATAAGCTAAAATTAGCCAAAATGCTGCCAGTGGCATATCACTAGCATGTTGTCTTACATTGACTTCCTCCATTCATTGTGCTGAGCGTGGCTAATAAATAAATAGCTAAAAACCACATTTTAAGGAAAAGACTACTGCTAAGGTGGGCAGTAGCTACTGGTTGTAAATATATTATAAAACAGACATTAAACACAAATGTAAAAATCTGATTTACACTTCATGGCAGTTAGTTACTATCAATCAAATTTTATTTGAATAGCACATTTCAGCAGCAAGGCATTTCAAGGTGCTTCACATAATTAAAAAACAAAATAAAAACAGCATCTGACACTGAATAAACAGTAAGAAAGAGAAAGATTTTGGGAAAAAAGAGAAAAGATAAAAACATACTTTTGTTACTAGAAAAAAAACCGCTCAACCCTTAACAACAAATTAATAAAAAGTAAAATTACTGCTTATGAAACATAAGCTCTTTTGAAATGGTGTTTATCTGCTAAGAAACAAGAAATTTACAGTTGGTAAATTTGCAAAAGTAAAAATCTCACATTTACTTTGTAGCACTTGGTTACCAGAAGATGCGCTAATCTCTTAGCAACAGACTGACAACAAATATTGTTATTGTTCAAAAAACATAAGATTTCTTCTGCTATTTTGAAATACCATTTATCTTACACTACTTACTACTTAAGAACTGTGCAGTAGGTGAATTTATCAGAAAAGTGAAAATGTTACATTTTTTATCATTGGTGGTGAATATATTATAAAACATATATTCAACAGAAAAGTAGAAATCTGATTTATACTTTGTGGCAGTTCGTTACCAGAAAAAAAAGACTCATCTCTTAACACCAAATTAATTATTGTTATAAAACATAAGCCATTTTGAAATACTGCTTATCTGCTTAGACACAAGAACTTTACAGTTGGTAAATTTTGCAAAAGTAAAAATCTGATGTTTTCTTTGTGGCACTTCTCATCTCTTAGCAGCAGATCTCCTACGCTCTGCTATGGCAGGCTCCAATTAGGAAGGTTTAAAAATGTAAAGCAATTTAAGCTGTGGGTCAGCACTGGGTCACATTTAATTTGAGATTTCTAATGTACTTTTAGGTATAACAGTGCTGGTTTGAGAGCAGCAACCCAACAAAAAAAGGGGGGGTTAAAATGAGCTACCAGGACAAAACTTTATACATGACCCTAAAATTGTGAACTTAAAGTGAAATTTAAGATTTTTTTTTTAGAGGGAAATAAATCAGTTTCCTCACCCTGATCTCAACCAGTTCCTCCACAAAGTTGAACAGCAGTGGGTTGATTTCTTTCATCTTCAGCACAGGTCGAGGCATCATGAGTGTCAAGTAACGCATGGAGGAACGACAAACCTGAAACAGAGAAAATATCCTCTCAGGAAAGATACTTTGACCCAAGAAACAAAGATGTACCTCTCTTATTATTATACATCTAGCATTCACTTCCCAAAAAAATTGAGAATAGTGTTGCAGTGCCTTTTTTAAGCAATCTCTGAAAAATGGCTCAAGACTGATTAGACAGTGTTAGAATCTGAGGTGGCAGCAGGTGATCAGATCTACAATCAGTAATTTTATGCGTCCAAAGCAGCTCTTCAATGCACAGAGAATGTCCAAAACAAAAATATATCAAAAAAACATGATTTACCGTTAACTGTGGTTTAATAGTAAATCGAGTTACTGAGAAAATATCCCCATAATTTAACAAATTAAAAAGACCATGAAGCTTATTTATTTATCGCCGTTTCTCTCAACAAGAAAACAGAAAATAAACTGAATTAAACCGTGAAAGATGCAGAAACACGATTGTAAAATGATTTGAAATCATGCAATTATTTTGACAGTCTGATTTTTTTCAGTTTGCCAAGGTCTGCAAATAACAGCAAATGAATATGATGTACAGTCCGTCCTGCCTCTGGACTCACTTTCAACAAGCTCATACTTTGGTGCATCAACTTTTATCGCATGCCTGCTGATGATGATACCTTGCGCGGCTCAAACTCCCAGTTGTGGATGACCCGAGCTGGAATGATGGCTGTGTCGTTCCAGTGGCACGTGCTGCAGTAATACTGGCCTGTGTAATCACATTGCCTGGCCTCGCTGGGAACGCCTCCTGAAACATAAACATGGCGCATTACAGTCAAGCTGCAGTAAAAGTAGAGAAACTGCATCATGCAGCAAACAGCATGTTTTTCACTCAGAGATTTGGGATTATACTTACGGTAGGGGAGGGAGACTCCTACACATTTCTCAACAGAATGGCACTTTATGGGTTTCTCCATTCTTATTTTAGTCAAATTTTAAGGAATAAATTCAAAACCTCACAATGAATTAATGGCAGATTTGGACAACTTTCCATCTCATTTGTACTCACTCAGTGAGATAGGAGTGCGGCACTCTGCACAGCGGTAGTCTTGTCGATCCAGTCCTATTTCTGGGCAGATGCTTAGTTCGTACTCCGACTGGTGGCTCACCTTTGACCGGACGCAAGGCTTCGTGATCTGGTTCATGCACTTGCTATGGCAACGGTAATAGCATCCTGAAACAAGGAAAACACAATTGCATGCTACGAAAAGCAAAAAAGAAATACTTTTACTTACTCAGACAAAGATTGATTTTATCTCGAATGTGCATGCCTTAGAGAAAGCGTTAGTAAGTTAAAAAAGTTTCCTTGTGACTTTAAACTGTGATATTTATGAAGTAACAAGAACCTGAAAGAAACCTGCTTCACATAGACAAACTGAGATTCTCTTCAACTTCCCCTCTAGCCAAGTCAGAGCTGAACTGTTTGTTTCATTTCTTCATTTAGACACATAAACTTACCTTCAGAAAATTAGTAACAAAGTATTATGAACAGAAACAAAGGCAATGTTAGTGGGATTTTGAATAATCTTTCTGAGTAAAATAATCCCTTTATGCTGTTAACTTATCTCTCAGGTGGAAAAATGTAATCGTCCAGACAAAACAAAGATGGCTCAATCTGTGTGATGATGTAATCAGAAAAATGCATATCTGCGTGGAAGTTGTGGTGAAGCTCAAATTATTCTATTCTAAACTTGAAAAATTAGCTCATGAATAAACGCTGCAAACAGTTTCATTAGCAGTTCATATCAGATGTTTGAGTTAAACTATTATAACAGCAGGATAAAACTCCAGGGCCCAATTAAGTCCTTTAATGAGAACGACAAACGCCTTGTTCCTTTCTACATGCTGCGTGGTGTTTTGTAGTTTTCTGCACCAACATACCCTGCAGTGCTGCATCAGTGTATACTGTGTCTTACCTGTGCAGGTGTACCAGGTCTGGATTAGACCCCAAATGATGGTACTGCACTTGTCACAGGTCTGCTTCACGCTCTTACTCTTCTCTTTTGAAAAGCGGTGCTCCAGTATGACTCTCAGATTAGGTTCATCTTCCTCCGGGTCCTTTAGAGGAAAACAGCTAAAATGAGACTCAGATTTTGAGAGAATATGGTTGGGTTTGTGGATATGCATCAAAAACCTGTTCCAGTTTAGTTCAAAAATAATGATTCATTTGTGTAATCATCGTTCGCTACGACCTGAAGTGTAATGCTGTTAGTTCAGAATAATTCCCAGTGTGCCACTCAGATTTGTCAGGAATATTTAGAAGAAAATTTAAAAAAGTTACTCAATTAGAAAAATAAAACACAAATCATCCATCCTCCTGAAGCAGCATTAAAAAACAAACATCAGTTTTGTGTCTTCGTCTCAGTTCCAACCTTAAGTTCCTGCAGTTTAAGTCGCAGGTGGATCAGTTTGACCACAGTGTCCTTTTGTCTCTCCGAATGCTCCGGCAGCTCCAAGATCAGCTTCTTGCATTCTTCTATGGCCAGTTTCAGCTGTTCGATGTCCGAAGCCACAAAGGAACCCTGAAACAACATCATTAAAAAATAAAAAAAAAAACATTGATTTAAGATGGAAGTGTTTCTTCTTTGCAGTAGTTTGATTGAATCTCAGCAACAGCCATTTTGGTTAATGTCCTTTCAGCAACCATGTATCATAACTGCAGGTTGGAATAAAAGTCAGGTTATGTAAGATGATCTGTTTAAGTAGATAGATCAAGCAAAAATATATAACAAGTCATTGTCAAAAAATAAAACAAACATTTGATTTTGGTCAATCTTTTTATCCTACATCTATTTATGATCATTTTCAGTGCTCCAAGACATGTCTTAAATTAAGGATTCCAGCAGTTTAACACTTTCATTGTGTTTAGCTGATAAGAGCAAAACACAGCTTCAGCAACAAAACAGAAACAGGGATGCACTGATCCTGGCCAGTTTACACATCTTACTTTCCAACTGGTACAGAAAAACATTTAAAACTCACCACAGGTCTGGAAAAATGGTCCTCAGCTAGGCCGAGGTCCATGGTGCGATCAGAGCTGTGGGTTTTGGTCTCAGAAAACAGCTCAGAGCTTGCTTCTGAAAACACAGAATCACAACTTTAAAAAGTTAAGTTAAAGTTAAACACTGGACACTCAGTCCTCCATACTGCCCACACACACAGGAGAACCACAAGCAGACGAACAAACTGAGAACTGTTTTAAACCATCCAGTAATGTGTAACTAAGCTGTTTAGAAGGACATGTGATCACCGTCATAAAAATAAATGTAGATCAGCTGAGTAAATGAACTCTGAAGTTTAATTCATTCTGCTGTCAGTTGTTTTTTTTACATCCATTTTTTTTATTACTACAAATTCTGCAACTGCCACCTATTTTTTTTGACTAAGTTGTGCATTATGTCAGCAACTAAGCTGTAAGTTACAATCATGTTGCTTTCTGATAAAACGTTAAAGCTGAAAATCTGGCACAAAAATGTTTTTTTTTGGGGGGGGGGTTTTTTCAAATGTAAATAAAAGCAGCAGTCCGTTTAGTTTCTAAATGCTTCCTATTTATGAGCCGGTGCCTAGCAACACCATATTAATCCATATAAGAGGCCTTACACTACGGCAAAAATGCACATTGAGTAACCACATTTGCTTTAGAAAACTACAAACCACTTGTTAACCCTAGCAGTTATTGCATTTTTTTGGGGGGTAATTTAATGAGAAAATACATAAAACTGCATCAAAATTTAACAGAAAATGATGAATTTTTGTAAAAGCGGCTTTAAATCAATATGAAAAAAAGAAACTGGTCAGTCCAAGAAGAATAAACATAGCTAAAACAACTAAAAATATATTTTACATTTTTTTTGTAAAGACTGAAGATAATCCATATTAATATCTATCATATTCATTTGGCTTAAAGCTGGAAAAAAATGCAGAAAAATGTAGCCTTTACCTGTGTACACTTCACAGCAAAACATCTTTAGCCTCAGTGTCGAATCACTTGCAATAACAGAATCAGAGCGGATAAAGTGTTTGAGAAGCTTTGCTTATGCTCCCAAATCCAACAATAAAGGAAGTGTTACTGATTTCATGCTTACACATTTGCTTCTCATTTGTTCTGGTTTAGCTACAGCATTTCCCACTTCTTGTTTCATAGGCCTGGAGTTGGTCACAAGAGTTCATTTGGCTTTTTTTTTTTTTTTTTTTTTTTGCGCTAGTATTTGACTGACATTTAAACTGTTTCATTATGTTCAACCATTTCTTAAAAGTGGATTTTAAGAAGGAAAGTCCTGCACCAGATGTGAGGAAGTTTGCACTTCCTTGCAAACGTCATTTGCAAGGAAGTGACAGTAACAAAAAAGCAGATGAAGGGGAAGCCCATGAACACAGAAAAAGATATCCCACAACAAAAATATAAATAAGACTTAAATGTATACAATTTCTAAAAGTAAAAAGACAATATTTGTGATGAGTATTTTTTTTCTCTCCATTCAGTTATAGACCAGATTTGGGGAAGTTTTTAGTCTACATTCAATCAAATTTTATTTATATATAGCACCTTTCAGCAACAAGGCATTTCAAAGAGCTTTACATCACAAAAATGCAAAGTCATAGAACACACAGTCAACAACATTACATTTTGAACATCAGATTATGGATTGTTTCATAATCAGGTTTCAAACGCAACTCTAGTCAGGTGGGTTTTTAGTTTAGACTTAAAGGAACTCAGTGTTTCAGCTGTTTTACAGTTTTCTGGAAGTTTGTTCCAGATTTGTGGTGCATATAAGCTGAATGCTGCTTCTCAATTGTTTGGTTCTGGTTCTGGGGCTGCAGAGCAGAACCAGAAGACCTGAATGGTCTGGAAGGATGGTACAACAGCAGCAGATGTTTAATGTATTGTGGCACTAAGCCGTTCAGTGATTTATAAATAACAGCAGTATTTTAAAGTCGATTCTCTGAGCCACAGGGAGTCAGTGTAGGAACTGTAAAACTGGTGTGATGTGCTCCAACTTCCTGGTTTTAGTCAGAACGCGAACAGCAGCATCTGGATCAGCTGAAGCTGGAGGATTGATTTTTTTCAGGCAGACCTGTGAAGACGCTGCTGCAGTAATCGATGCGACTAAAGATAAACACATGACTCTTCAGTCAATTCAGTAACATGCCATGATCAACGGTGTCAAAAGCTGCACTGAGGTCCGACAGAACCTTAGTGCAGGTTCTGTTGGACCTCTGTATTTTATTTATTCAACACTGTGGTTCTTCCACAGTCTGTGTTTATATGGATGTCATTGAACACCTTGACTAGGGCAGTCTCCACATTGTTTTTTACAGCATTAAAAACAACTGGGGAATTCTTGAAGAAAATAAGATGATGCATGATAAGCAGACAAACCAAACATAAGTCCAAATCTGTATCCTGATAAGTGATGAGTAAAACAAGAAAGGTTTTTGGTGTTAAACTGTAATTAAATCCCTTTCTTTACCAGAAGAAAAAAAACTGTTAACATTTCTCTTATAACTTGTTTTTGTCTCATAATTACATATTTTGTTTATACTTGTGTTTTTCTACATAGCTGTGATTAAAAATAATTTTCTTTACCATGTTGCTGGGTTGCCTTCCCTCCTTCAGGTTGATCTTCCTCTTCTCCACGATCAAAGGGATTGAGGCGAGTTTGACGGAAATGTGCAAGTTTTTCATCATACTCCATTTTATTGGCTACATCTAAGAGAGACAAAAACCAATCAAAGTGACACACAGGCAGTCAAATTCACTTTCCTGATCTTGATAGAGTTAGTTTATAGTGGAAGCTGGCTAGCTAATGTGCCCACTTGCTAACTGTACAAAAATGTCCTGCTTCTTTAGAAAATACCACGTCAGTTAAACCCTAATTATGATTTCAACAATCCAGAAAACTAAAGTAGTAAAGTATGAATGCTTTAGATTCATAGAACTGCATGGGTGGTACCGTTATAGGTGTCTGTTAAAATTGTTAAAAGCTCAATCAAAGAAGGAATGACTAAAAATGAATGGCAATGACAATGCTTGTCATACCAAGAACTAATTTGCATGTGTTCTCTATTTCTTCTCAGAATCTGCAACAGGCATGAGTTCAGAAAATGAAAAACAGCTTAAAGCTTGCAGACAGTGCAAGTAGACGCTTCATCACGTCATTATAACCAATCAGGACTCCCGCTGAATGGTCACCTACAGCAACACTTCACATATTACTGCCGAAAATAATCTTGAGCATTGAAAACAACAGGTTTCAGCCATCCTACCACCATGAAATGGCAAATAAACACCACCCCGGCTAAGGCTAACGAGCTAACCAGCTTCAAAAAGCAATGTGTTCTTCTGTTGTTTTGATACCAATTCTGACTCATTTAAGAGAGAGTGTGTATAAAAGCTTACCCCGTTCTTTACCGTGTCAACATCAGACAACAAGCAGCTGGTAAGGCGTATTTTGTAGCGCCTAATATTGTTAACATGGGCAGCTCTCGGAGTGTTGTTTTGCCCCTGTCATCAGCAACATCACACGAAGTGTAAATTTACCTCCGTTTCTCCGTTTCAACAGCTGCTTCCGGTTTGTTTCCTTCAGAATAAAATCCTTCAGCGAGCATCTGAGCGCATTTGATGTGAGTTGCGGTGTCAAACTCCGGTCCTCCTCCTTCTAGATGTGCCTCAGCCGCACCTCACCTGAATAGAATAATTAGCAAGACTCTGGAGAACTGATCTACACAAGGAGGAGATAATTAAGCCATTTCATTCCAGTGTTTTGTACCTGATTTGGTTTAAGTACAATAACTAAGTTTAAACTGATGTTTTAAGCTTTTATTTTGAAGTTTTAACATTTTCAACCCCCAATCCTTCCAATAAAATAGTTGAAATTTGCTTAGTGGTTTCTTCACTTCATCCTATCCTAGAATAGCCAAAAAGTTTCTGCTGAATTTACTTTCAAATTTCATTGAGGCTCAAATAGAATAAAATAGACAACAATCTCTGATTGTCTCTCATGGGGAAATTCATCAGCAAGTCTTGTTGGTAAAAAGAAAAAGAAACTTGCACTCACATAGGATTAACTTTTTAAATTGAAGAGTTTTAGCTTTTTAAATTAAACAGAAATTTGGAATAAGACAGAAAAATAGTACAGTCATAACAATACTATAAAATAACATTAACAATAACAACAACAATAAAACTAGAAGAACAAGAAAGAGGGCATGGAAAGACTATAAACTAAGACACACACCAGACATTTTGATCCTGAGATGCAAAGCCATGTTAGACTTAAGTCAGTATTTGTACAACCTGCTTTTTAGCTGTGTAAAAGAAAGCAGAGACCAATAATCCATTTTCAGATGATGTATTGAACAGTGTTCTGTGATTTTTCAAAGCTTTGGATATTGTTTTATATTTCCGCCCTACTTCAAACAATCTGCTGCGTTCCTTCATGACCGGTTGGTGTCTAATGGTTCACAGAACAGCTTTGTAAAACCAAAAGAAAAACACAGAGGCATCTTCATTTTCATTTCATTACTAATGAGAGGCCACTCCTTTGGATAAATATGGGAATTCCCCCTAAAAGTAGACACTTGGACCACGAGAGCATTACCAAACTGTCTAATTCCAGCAAAGTATTTTATCTTGTCTTCTTTGATCATGCCCACCACCTGCGTACAACAACGACTGTCTTGTAAATTTGAACACTGCCTAGGGATTTTAATGCATCATTTGAACGTGTGAACATTTTTCACAAAAAGCCAATGGCCAATTGAGTTGAATGACATTATTCAGTGACTTTCCAGAGAAAAAGGCCCCTACCTTGAAACAGTTTGCAGTTTCCTAGAAACAGTAATCATGAGGGCGTCATGTTGAAGCTTTAAACACGAAATGACAGTAAATATAAGCATAATTAACTGTGAAATGTACCATTTGTCGGCTAACCTAAAAATGATTTAAGAAATGGTACAAAAGATAAAGAAACATTGTGGAAGTTCACACACATAGTGCCCAATATAGGTCAAACATAATATTTTTTTTCTAGAAACAATTAGTGTTTATATGAATAAAGAGCTGTTAAGAGCAGCAAAAAAAAAAAAGAAAACTTTATGAAAAAATGTAATCAAAAGCTTACATTATAATAACTATTCTGTAAGTGCTGTTCATTGTACACATCGCTCTTCATGATCTTAAAATCTTTAAGTTAGCAGTATGGAAGTTAATTGTGACTATTAGTTTTTTGTTGTATTTATTTTAACTGGAGAGATTTGGTCTGTGCTACGAAAAAAGCTGTGATGTATGGAAGGAAGAGGAAGTCATAATTCTGCCTAACTCTGAGCACGCCGCTCCCCACGCAGTCACACTCTCCCCTAATTTAGTTTGATTAGATATAATTAAAGTCAAGTGGCCTCACCACATCAGATCCACTATTAGGTTCAAATGAAGAAGAAAACTTATGCAAGTTTTCATAATGTAGTACATGTGTACTACATGTACTACATTATGAAAAGTAGTGATAAAGTGACATAAAGCACTCAAGATGTGGTTAAAAGGTGAGTTTGAAGGTTTATTAAACACCCAGTAATCTCTCATCTGCATATAATATAAAATGAATATTTTTGCAGTTTTGTGACCAAATGTGATCTAATGTTAAGGATGATTAATTGTCGCCAGTGTTGAACAATGTGTAGTAGTTGCATATTGTAACTCTGGATAAGGACATTGCTATCCTGTTGCTCTCTTCTGGGTTATAGAGGTCTACAAATATCCAATGATGACCCATTTTAAGATTCCAAGATTACTGGCAAAGACTTATAGATCTTTAGCTAAAATGTCCCGTATTTGAAAGAGTCCATGGCGCCATGAAGTCCAGAAAATTTTCTGGGGCTTTTGGAAGAGAAACAGATCCACCGGATCACAAATAGTCCAGCGGGCATGAAGTGGTTTTCCACAAATCATCCTTTGTTTCATGTTAAACCTGCATGAAGTTTTTACTCTTAACTTCTCAATCTGACTCT
>NW_006799972.1:2886565-2953133 GCF_000485575.1 Poecilia formosa
CTGCGATTTTAAAATTTTGCTTAATTAAGGCGTGAAATGGGAAGTTTAACATTTTTTTCAACACAGGAATCAGCTCATTGACAGCAATGGCTGCAGGGATAGATAGAAAGAAAGGAACATTTTCCTCATCAACAATTATTCTGATCTTTGATCACGAGAACAGAGGAGGGAATCAGAGAAATGAAATCTCAGTTTGAGTGTTCAGTTTCAAAGCTCAACACTGAGTGGCTCAGTGTGTGTCTTCACCTCGTTGTTGTACTTTCTGCGTCGTGTGTCTGTGCACTGCTGTGTCAGATAGAGCTGCCGTTTCACCACACAACACGAAGAAATGTTGCTTTTTTATGACATCGCTTACCAACAAGCCTGAAACTTTAAGGACTTTGAACCAAAGTGGAAAGGCAAACACTTATCAGCAGGGTCATGATCACTGGGTTTCTTTAAATAAAATTAAAAACAAAAGTTTATATTGGGAAAAACCATTTAAAGGTTCTAACAAAAAAGATGCTCACGTCTTTTTTCAAGCATGTGAACACGGCAAATATAAGTTAATATGATCCGTGGATTAAACCTGCAATTCTGATTCATAAACCTGACTAGAAGTTGTAAGTATGAAAAATCAATCACATAAGCGAATTTAACAAAAACGATTGACGAACACAGATGTTTTTCAGTGCAGAATATGTCTAACAAAGTAATACACAAACTTGAAAAGCATTTTAAAAAGTTTTCTAAGTCTTGATAAATATGGAAAACTAAAACAGAGTATGAAGCATTTTTTTGTTCTCTATGAATGTCTGAATGTGTCAATCTTTCTGTCTTGGTCCTCTGTTTTAATTTCCTACCTTTTTTTCCCTCCACCCTACCTTCCCTGCCTTCCTACCTTATGTCAAGTCATTCATCTCATTCCCACTTTTCTTAGCTGCTTTTATTCCTCTGCTGTCATTCGGTCCTTTTTGTGTCAAGCTGACACCCTGTTCTGAGATTCAGAACCTTTTGTTCCTGATTTTTAAATGGAGATCAAACATATAGAAAAAAAAATCTAATTCCCTAAAATGTTTTTTTTTATTTTTAATGACAAAAATCCTTGGATCAATAACTTTTTTCCTCCGCTCCCTTTCTTTCTTTCTTTCTTTCTTTCTTTCTTTCTTTCTTTCTTTCTTTCTTTCTTTCTTTCTTTCTTTCTTTCTTTCTTTCTTTCTTTCTTTCTATCTTTCTTTCTTTCTTTCTTTCTATTTCTCTGTTTCTGGGAACATGTGACGATAGAGCCCAACAAAGACATCCAGAAGCTGCTGAAGCCGTCCAGCTCAGGGGATTTATCCAAGGAGCTGTTCCAGCTCCCGTCAGGGGAGGCAGAGGGCAGCCTGTCGGGCCACACTGCCAGCCTGCTGCACATCAGCGAGAAGAGACGTAAGTGTTAAATAAAAATGGATAAAGACAAGGAGATATGAGGCTATAAAACATTTGAGAATATCGCTTCACCAGAAAGGAAACCTTTGACATTTTAAAAGTAAAACTTTCTGACAGATTAGCTGCCACACTTCTCAAGGAAAAATAAAACAACGAAAGGCACTTTCATTGTTAATGATGATCAAAAAAATAATAAAGTTGATTTAGATCACATCCAGCGTGCACTAATTCTAAATTTTTAACCCGTCTTAACCGTCTCTGTCTCCTTTAAGTATTCTGCTCCACCAGACTGCTGTGACACAGTTTCATCTGAAAGGACTCATTGTGTCGCACAGATGCTTGTGTATATGTGCCACCAAACCTCACGGCCGCTGAAGCACAGCAACTGAGAATGCAGAAGCGACATAAATGACAACAAGGCCACTTTTATCTGCTTCACTAACTAAACAGGTCTCTGGGATTGAAAGTGGCACATTAACCAGCCTTGCTACCTGGCAGGTCAGATAATATGCTGAGATGGGAATCAGTGAGAGGAGGATGCTTCAGGAAAAAAAAAAACGACCAGAATTTTGGTTTAAGTGCAAGATATTAATGATAATATCTTAAATTATCTTAATAAGATCTAATTAAAACTTTAAATGAAGCAAAAGATTATCAACATGTTTCATGCTTAATGTGTCTGAGATGCTTGGGGTGTTGAGGTTATTTTCTGATTAATATAGGAAGTACTCCAGTACAAAACAGAAGAGATGACAAGATTTCCTGTTTTTAAAGAAAAGGTCAAATGTAATGGTTGCTGAGATTTTTGCGTTATTTATTTTTGGGCCCAAACTGTCGAAGTTTTCAAGACAAGGACATTGAAATCCTAGAAGAAACAAAATTGTTTTTATTTACAGGGACAATTAAATAATACAATGTTGCAGTTAAAGGAAACTATTGTTTTTTTTTTATCCATGGACCCTTAAGACAAAAGCCAATTAGCAGCTAATTGCACATATAATCATGTTAACAAAATGGGATTAGCTTAAGTGGACTGCGAAACAGAAATACCAGTTGTAGCTTCCTAACTGAACTTTTTAAACAGCTTTACCTTCCTACGAATGATGGGTGGCATTTATTTAATTTCCAAACTCTACACATGAAACTGTGTAATAGCCACATTTGTCTTCTGTTAAACCGAGGCAAAGTATCGTATCGCTCTTTCAGCTAGTTGAATGCTTTCAATTGTCAGAACTCTGTGGTACATTTCTTTCAGTTTTGAAACCAATTTTACTTAAAAAAAAATTGATATACATTGAGATCAAAGTGACCCACGTCTAAGTATAAGTAATATCGAGCTAAACTCCACTCTGTTACAGTTTTTTTCTTTTTGGCTTGTAAAATACTTTCATATCTTCAAATCGAAACCATACCTGTATGTACCACCACAAATTTATATAAACTATAGGAAGTTTTAACTGCCTAGACCCTAAAACAATGTTACTCAACCTCATGCTGTGGTTACGCAGAATCTCTGTCTGCCCTAAGGAAGACTAACTCAATTTATTGAATTCTTGGAGAGGCTGAAAGGACAAAGGTTTGGACCTTTTTTCTGACAAATGCAGCTAAAAATTATTTGACCAGTTGCGGTGGAATTTAGATCATTAAACTTTCAACCCTAGACATTTAGAGTGGTCATAAAATATAGTTTGGTGCGTAAAATAACATGTGGCACACGGAGACCATGACAAAAGTGCAGCGGCACATCCTTCATCTCAGTACATGAAAGACGTGTAACAGACAAATCAGCAGCATGTAAACAATCAACAGTAGAAATTCATGACAAAGGTTGATGTGTCACAAAATGCACATCATTTCTTAAATTTTGACAGAATAAATGTTTTTTTAGATACACCAACATATATGGCAGCAAGAAATAAATCAATAACAGAAACACTCAACTAAAGTACTGTGTGAAATCTTTTTGTTATATACCAGCAGAAAAAAGAATATATAATCTAAACCCTGCATTCTTATTTTTTTTAAAGACTCAACCTCTGTCTATTAGTTGTCTGTCCTGCTCTTTTTATTGAATTGTGAAGGCAAATCCATCATTTTGCATGCAGAGAGAGATTCATTTACATGTGCTTTAGGCAAAAAAAAATCCTTCCAGTTTTTTCGGCTTCAGCTAAGGCGTGTCTCGGCAGGATTTAGTAGTCCTCCCCACTCATGTCTCAGAGGCTCTCTGATCATCTTTTGAGATGAGGCAGTTGTTTCAGTGCCTGCCTGGGAGTGAAATCACACTGATCAATAATTTAAGAAGCGCGAGGGCATGGAGGATGCAAAAAAACATGAGGAGAAAAAAAAAACCCGTCTGAAAAGGAAGTGTAGCTGATTGGGAATTATGTTGCAATAATAAGGAACATTTTTACCACGTTATGTCTTATACTCATGTCTTTTTTTTTTCCTCCTCCGTTATTGTTTTGCATTTATCATCTCTCCTGTAGCTTCAACTCTCCCTACTTTCCCCCATCATCCTTCCTCTCCCGCTTCTCTTTTCATCTCCTCCCCCACAATTCTCTTCATGTTGCATTGCCTCTAGTTTCCACTTACCCCCGAAAAAAGATGCTCATAAAGGTAACTGCTAACAAGCCTCTTTCAGTGAACTAAATGAAAAATGTATTCCTTGAAATACTCAGACATAATTGGAAATGATAAAATCTGTCTGTTATCTATATTCTCTCATTTTTACAGCCTCCTTGTTTCAATCCCACGTTTCCCGCCACACCCTGTGTTGAATGTTCTTAATATATTTGACAAATTATTCATTGCTACTATTTCAGCATGATGGATACTCCTCTATGAATCAATATTGAGTCTGTTTGGAGTAGGATGGAGGAAATGAGGTACAGCAGACAAAGAAAGCAGCAGGAGATTTGGCTCTTCCTCTTCAACATGAAGCAGCCTTGGAAGCGGCATACAGACGGGATAATAGCAGTTTTCAGCCTGCCATTCTCCTTTTGTTCTCCTCTCAACGTCTGACCCGAGAGCCATTGTTTAGACTTTGCAGCGTAAACTGTTGTCAACTAATTTATGAGGAAATCACACGTTCATCTGCTTCTCTTTCACATCTAGATTTAGGCTTAAAAAAAAACAACATATGTTGTTAAAATGTCATGTTCTTGAGATGTCAAGTCATGAGACAATAAAAAATCATTTTAAAAGTGGATTCCTATTAATTTAAAAACATGTAACGAAATAAAAGGTGCAATAACCTGAGTGCAAAAGTACTTTTAAAGTCGGTTTCAACAGTCAGGTACTTGAGTTAATGCCTGTCATTAGTTAGGAAAACTAATTAAATATAATAGATATTCCTTCCAGTCAGATATTCCTCACATTTGCACATTTGCATTCTTCTACTACAGCCACAGTTTGAAGAGATGTCATAATCTGGGGAAAAGGATATTATTGTACGGTGTTAGTCTGGAGAGAGTCCAGGGCAAAACAACAACCGTCAATAACGGGAGAAAACTCGGAACCACAGAAACGTTGGAGGTGCTAGACATTGTTCAAAAAGTCCTAAGCATAAAAGATGGAAACTGATCACAGTGGCTACCAAGAGACTGATAGCAACACAGAAGGTCCTGCGGGAATTTGTGGCGAGCGTCGGTGCACGTGACAGCAATCTCCTAGTTCCCTAACCTGGATTGGAAGACTGTTCTTCTGAAGAAAACATCCATGCCTGGTTAACACCTTTTAAAGTTGAATTCACAGTGAAATATGGCGGTGGCTGTATTCGGCTCTGAGGTTACTTTTTAATTTTAGGTTAATTTTGCAAAGCAGAGAAACGAAACGAAGGATCGTTCAACTGTTCTGATCCTTTGGTGTTCGGTTTTTGGTTTCCTTTAATGTTTGTGCTTTGATCATTTCCTTTAAAGGGGCAGTATTAAGTATTTTAAAGGAACATAGTGCCACTCTGTAGCATATTTATGTAACTTTGTTTCCTTCAGTTGTTGCGCAGTTCCACCAGGTGTTTGCTAGTTGTTGCTGGCTAGTCTGAAGGAGTTGAGTGAGGGAGATGCGGGGAGGGCTGCTTTATGAGGCAGGAGCTTGATAACTTGGATACTGCATTGTCGAGGAGAAATAGCCACGCCTTGAAGGTGGTCCCAGGTCAAATCAGCTGCTTTGGACAGCCGAATAGTTGTCTCAGTCGCTTTGTCCTTGAGTAAGACCCTTCACCCACCTCGCCTGCTGTGGTGGTCAGATTGTATGGCAGCCTTGCATCTGTCAGTCTGCCCCAGGGCAGCTGTGGCTACAGTCGAGCTCACCCCCACCGGCGTGTGTGTGAATGTGTGAATTACTGGGTGTAGTGCGAAGTGCTTTGGGAGTCCTCTGGACTAGATAACGCTCTATGTTTGTGCATTGGCTCTGCCAAACAAAACCTTACAAAAATAAACTGTTTTGAAGGTGGGCGCACTCACTCAGTCAGGTTATTGCAGCTGTTTAGATGTTTATATCTCTTCCTCCCATAAATTTGTTTCTAGTGGAATTTCGCAAGATGTATGTGTAGGTAGTATAAGTTTGCAAAGTGATTAATCATTGTATCAAAATCTGCCTTTGTATTGCAGTGTGCACACTTTTTGAGCTTCTCACTTTAACGATGGAGAGAATAGCAAATGCTTTTAGACTCCTGCCGTACTGCGTATACGAATTCCTTGCGCTTCCGATTAAATTTTACCCTTGCCTCAGTGCATTACCAATTCAGCTCCCCTGGATGCCTGGTTGGAGTGCTGAGTCACACACTTTAATGCATGCTACATGTAAATATGGCCCTGCTGCATGCAGCAGCAGAGCGTTTGACCTGCTGAAGAACAAGCGTTGGTAATAAAATGAACAGGTGCAGCGTAGGGGAGAAAAACGATATAGTGGGGTGGTAAAGAAGTGGCTATTTTCATCTCCTTCCAGTCTACAGTGTCACACACACACACACACACACACACACACACACACACAGGCGTTAAGCTTAAACAAATGCATTCAGTGAACAGCAGTGATCACTGACCAAACTAGAAATATAAAAAAAAAAACTGAAAAAAAATCCTTAATAATAATGTGCACAACTAACATAATTTTAATCCCTTCCTCCTCACTGAGAGCATCCTGGTTTTTGTCCACAGAACCTCTGAGCAGCGTGTCGTCTCTGGAGGTCCACTTTGACCTGTTGGACCTGACTGAGCTGACAGACATGTCTGACCAAGAACTGGCCGAAGTCTTCGCTGATTCTGACGAGGAAAACCACAGAGAGTCCCCAGCAGGTAAGACCTGTGCCACAGTAAATGTAAAGGAAGGGAGTAAATGAAAGAGATTTACAATTATTGCTTACGTAGCAGTTCTCGCTCTGAAAAGATAAAAACACAACAGTTCAATCGTTCTCCTCCATCCAGGAAAATAAAAAAACAGAGCTCTATCAGACATAACTCTGCCTGGCACAGTATTCAACAGATGACAAAAAAAAAAAAGAGAAATGTAAAGAATCGCTAACATTGAATGAGAAATATGGACTAATGTGTCTGAGCAAACTCACAATAGAGCTGAGCCAACCATTTGCAAATGAGTCTGTGTGTTTCAGCGAGTTACAGAGTTTCAAATGATTATCGCAACAGGATCCAAAAAAACCCTGCTGAGCAATAATGAGCTCAAAGGTCATGAGACCCTCTGCGTCACAGATAGAGCATTCATATTTGTGGTGAGACTTTTATTTATTTATTTATTTATTTCACAATTTGTTTCAGAGCGGCTTAAAACTCATTAATTCACTGCAACGTTTCCATAAACTTTTATAGGTGTTTTATGAGCTAGACCAACACAAAGTAGCTTATATTAATGAAGTGCCAGGAAAAGGGTACATGTTTTTTTAGTTAAAAATCTGAAGAGAGATAATTTTCTCTCTTCACTGGGTTTTAAAAGAACATCTCAAACTTTTGAACATCTCATTGAACATTGTTCAGTCCATCATCTGAAAACTAGAAGACATAACAAACCTTAACAATAAATAGACACACACTGAAACCTGACAGGCTGGGCAAAGGGAGGATTAGTCAGAGACGCAGCCAGGATGTCCATGGGAACTCTGGAGGAGAGATTTATGTCTCAGGTGGGAAAATCACTTCACAGGACAACGATTAGTGTAGCCTTCGTGGAAGAGAGGCGACGAAAAAGATTAAAGAAAAAAGAGGCAAGTGCCTTTTGTCACAAGGGGACAACTCAAACATAAGGAGGGTTGAAAACTAGCACTTCAACCTCACAGTGGATCGTGGTGGTGGCATGGTGCTGCTGAACCTCTTTCTAAAATGGTTCACCGTTTTCGGTGAAGAAAGAGACAGGACTGGGCGTACGTCTTCATGGCACTCCAGCAGTCAGGGAGACGGGGAAAGCATGAAGCACAAACGAAAGCATGAAATACACGTGCAGAAAAGTTCAGACTGAACTCTTAGACTTGGCACTGAAATGTGGAAGCAGTGTTTGCTCAGCTCTGGCAAAGTGGCGAATCAAACAGATTTATGTAATCAGTCTCATGGCTCCTGTCTCACATTCACCTCAGAGCTAAAAATAACATTTTTGTTATTTTCTCCTTGAACAATGCAAACACCTTCAACTTCAAGAAATCCACCCTCTCCCTGTTCTTCCTTTTTATTACTAAAACTAAAATGTTTTTTTTATTATTATTATTATTTTAATCTCATTGTGCTGCTGTTTGCAGCACAAAGACACACACAGCGCTTTTTTAAGTTTGTAAAACAGTGTAGAGTACATTACTGACAGATGTTCTGAGATTTTATTAAACAAGTTAAATGCCAGTCTGACTAGGAAACAACAGACGAGATGTGGACAAAAACACTAACACATTTTTATGGTATTACACTTTTTATAGGACAACGTCATTAATTTGGAGAGTTTCTTGTGAAATCAAAGTAACAGCTGACATCACTTACTTTCTTCTCCGTTTGCTTTGAATTTTAGTTCTTACTCGTAACTAACAACTTAGTTCGTTCCAAGACGATGACCAAACGTTTCGGACTGGACATATTGTAGGGAGTTGCTACGGAGTTATTGTGCCTCTCTGTTATTGAATTGGTGAATTGTGTAGTGAGACTTTACAGGGTTTTAGACAAGATAAACAATCACAAATAAATATCACATCAAAATCTGCACGGCTTTAACAGATGCTTTGTTTTTAGATTAGCAATTCCATCAGGGTGTTTTTTTAAATGCAAAACCAGATGTTGTTTTCCACTCATGTGATTCACTATTAAGATTATAAAAACTATCTGAATGCCAAACATAAAAAAGCAACGCAAAGCGATGGTATATTGAGCTGAAACCAGATATTTACTGCTGAAATACGCACCACCTTTTTCGTTCTTCCTGCTGAACTTTAACTTGGACAAAATGTTTTCTGTTCTAATAAATTCTGATTAGTAAAAGAGTTTCTGTTTGCCAAATGCCAGAAGACTGCAAGATCAGAAGTTTACATACACTTCTTTTAGTATTTGTGACTGATGAAAAACAAGGAACAAGTTTCGCCAGGGGCATTTTGAGATTCTGAAAGTGTGGACTCTAAGCCAGAGAAACATTTCTACTTTTTTTTTCTTTTTTTTTTTTTAACAGTTGAATGTGACACTTTTAGTCAAGTGGAAATTGTATCTAACGATGATCCAAGCTTTTGGAAGTCTACAACGCCATTTCTGAAAAATGGCTGATTTAATTTGATTTTCCAAAGTTATCATAAAAGGAAGTACGTAATGTTTGAGGCATTACATCCTCAGGGTTGCCTACAGTTGACTCAAGATTTGTGAAATAACTTGAAGTTTAGTATCATCAGAGTTTTTACAGGTTTTGGTGAAAATGTAATCTTACATTTTATAATCCTCTGACCTTGAAGAAAGTATTAAAAGTTGTCTAAAAACACCTTTTTTCTTTATTTTTGGCATTTAGACGACAGAAATAATTTTGCTGATGCTAACAGGCCTAAAATATGAAATGTTTGGTGTGATTTAAAATCAAACAGTGAGAAAAAGGTTTTGTATCTCTTAAAACAGAAATAATTTGTGAAACTAAACCGGATCAGATTTTCAGGCAGCTATTCACAAAACATGCGATGCGTTCACAGAGCTACGGAGATTTAAAAGCAAGACGCAGCGATATGCAAGATTAATTCTGTCTGACAGCTGAAATACACGAGTGAATGAAATATCAGTTTTACATTGGCTTCTACGTTTTGTGAATTGTGAGGTTTCCACTGTAACTCGGATCAGAGAGCGTTAAGCTTGGGCTGCGAGAGAAAATCGCTCAATGGAAAAATAGTGAGGACATATCAGGGTTGAGACAACGGTTAAAGCGGGGAGAGAAGCTGAAGATGGGTGAGTGAGTTCAAGCTAAATGCAGGCTGTTAAATAATTGATTTTCCCCTTCTGGAAACAAAGCCTGTTTCTTCTCAAGCCATTTAAGCACAACCAGAATGCAAGGAATTCCTTTTTGCACTTTGTCTTCCTGGTCTCAAATCTTGTGCCGGCTGATTTTATATTCACCTTCCTTTAGGCAAGCAACAGTCTGAATCCCTATTTAGATTTTGTAAGTTTGGACGTGTAGCAAAGCATGTTCGGTCAAGAAAGCTCAGAAAAAAGAGCAATTAAAGGCTTTTTAATCTAGAGAATCTGAACAAAAGAATGATGAGGATTTAGTTGGGTTGCTCTTCGTTTGCGCCTCAAATCAGCTTCACGCAACATAAAATTTAGACACACACAGAAAAACAAGAAATTAAACACAAAAGCGTTGGTCCAGGATTTTACTGAAGAGAAGCAGAGAGTGCGCAGAGGTAAGGGCTTCTTATTGGAGAGTAATAAAAGGAAGCAGATGAGCTCTGAGCTGGTAGCATCATCTGTGAGATAATAAACACAAGGAGGAACATAATGACCAAAACATCTGCCTCTCATTTTACTCTTTAAAACTTAGGAACTACCTCTTTGGGAAAAATATGAAACAATCATCTGATCTCACAATACAACAATTTTGGTCGGGAACCAATGAAGAGAAGCCAAAATTGGAAAAAAAAAACAAAACACGAGCTCTTCTTTTAGTTTTGATTAGAACTCCTGCTGCTGCATTTTGGATCACCTGACCCGTCATCGACGCCACACTCGTCTTTACGCAGTTGCTTAAAATGCAAACAGAAAGGTTACGTCTGATCCCACAAAGTGTACATTTAACAGCTGCTTTCTCTCTTCAGCCATCCTGCTCCGTTCCTCCTTTGGGAAGCATGAGTCTGTCTATAAAAGCACCATTGAATGTAAAAAGGTCAGGTTCCGGCTCAAACTGGCTTGCCTTTAGCACTTATCTAGGCCTTTAATTACTTTCAGATCATTATCAGCAACTGCTTGCCCTAGTTCACAAACTCTGGTTAAGCTGTGCAAGAAAAACAAGAAAACAAATTGTTTTTTGCAGAATTTGGGAAGCGTTGATATGGATTTTAAGACATAATTACTTTGACGGTTTATAGGGATGAAGGGTTTATTATAAGGTCTTCAAATGAACAAGACATCTTGAGCTGTCGTCATAGAACTACCAAATTTTATGTAGTTTTATAAGATATACCTTACAAATTAGAGGAAACTGCAGACATCTTGTGATTAGGTAACACTTAAGTGAATCAGAAACTCACTGACTGAAGCAGAGGAATCTATATTTATAGCACTGTCTGGGAGCTTAGACAAAGTTGGCGCCTGCAAAAGCAAAAGAACAAGGGATGAAAAAGAAACAACACAACAACAGTAGTTCATAATTATTTTTTTTTTCCATTTTGTCTTCTCATGTTTTCCTGCAATCCAATTGTCAGGAGAGATTCAAACAGAGCACACAAAACAACCATGCGTGCATTACACAGGCAGGATTCAGCTTGCACACGTTGCAGACATTTATTTCGTGGCGTAAATGCACCAGGGAGGTTTCTCTCATAGCACATGTTACTGCGGAGTCCTTGACGCTTCACACGAGGTTGACATCTCATTAAAATCCAGCAGAGAGGCAATCAATCATCTGAGATCAATATTTGTCTTATTCCAACCCCTCTCTTTCTTTTGTCGCCTCTCGGTCTTTAATATACGTCAGGATGCGATGTATCTCCTGGGAGATATCTGCGCGGAGAACTCGAAGAGACGGGAGCCAACATTAGGCTGATGTGTGCAGGGCACAGGAGCTCTACTTCGCTCATTTAAGGCTGATCTTATGTTACTGACGAAGGTTCAACAGCACCACCAAGTGGCATGAAGTGGCAACGACACCAACGGCTTAAAGTGTGTCCCATGTCTGATGAGAGAATGCTAATAATATCTTTACTCTGTTTTGAAAGATTAATTTGTCCATTCTATGTGATGGTTAGGTTTCTTCAATGAATTTCTGTCACATTTCCAACACAAAAATTAACGCGTTTAATTGGAATGGTGTGCCCTAGACTTAGACAGAGTAAAGTTTAAACTGTGAAGTGGAAGGAAACTAATTAAAAGAATCCTGGATTTTTATTTTTATTTATTTTTTCACCATTTTGTTTTTGTATAAACAAATGGAAATCTGGCTTTTTAGATGTATGCAGTGAGTTTGGGGGTTTATATTTACCAACTTTTCACATTTAGAGCACATTCTAGTTTGCAAAATAGCTTGTTCTCAGTAAGATTGAATGACGTTGGGGAATTTGTAATTTCAAAGCTGTTACACATTGACTTAATTTAGTAATAGGTTTTGACTTGGCCAATCCAGTGGAAATATATTTTTTCACATAAATAATCGTATTACAGCTCTGGCTATTTGTTTGTGTTTGTTTTCCTGTTGGGAGGTGACCCTCCTCTCTCATGTCTCAAGTCTTTTCTTCCAGAACTGTCCTGTATTTAGCTGGTGAAGCTAATGTGTTTACAGTGATGTGTTTTTTTTTTTTGTTTGTTTGTTTGTTTTTTTTCATCTGCACCACATTTTGCATGCAAGTCAGAAAAAATACGTTTTTGGCTTTTGATTTAACATGGGTTTTCTAGTTTAAGCTCTTGTATAAAGGCCAGATTTTTGAAATGCACAACCATCTATAGTTCTTCCACCTGAGCCATGGGTCTCTGCTGATTTCTCCAGAGTTACCATGGACATCGTGGCTTTCTCTACTAATAATGTTGTCCATCAAACCCTGTAGTT
This sequence comes from Poecilia formosa, assembly GCF_000485575.1. Lineage (NCBI taxonomy): Eukaryota > Metazoa > Chordata > Actinopteri > Cyprinodontiformes > Poeciliidae > Poecilia > Poecilia formosa. Next base: position 2,899,181 of record NW_006799972.1, read on the forward strand.
TAGAAGGACTGATCCTGATAGGTCTCTAACAAACTTAAGATCTCCACAGGACAGCTGGTGTTCAGATTGAATTACACACCGGTGAATTCTGTTTTTGTTTGTTTGTTTGTTCTGTTTTTTTTAATGAGGTAATTAGGTAAATGGTTTGACTAAATTTAAAACAATAATTTTCCTTCCACTTCACAATGACGTGCTACTTTGCTGGCCAATAAAATTCTTTAAAAAATGCGATTTAATGTCCTGGTTGCAAAGCGACAAAACACTGATCATTTCCTTCAGGTCTTTTTCTATGTTAGAGGAGTTTTCATAGTATATTGCTCCAATTCTGTTTTATGCTAAATACTGAAATAAATGAGCTCTTGAGATAACTGCAAGCGTACTTTTGCAGGGTGCAACATTATAAACACTGACACTCTTATTTTCATTGCCTTAAACTGTTTCTGAACAGCCTGATTTATGTGCGTCCATTTCTAAAACCCTCCGTCTGTTTGGTCTGTTTTAGCTCCAGTGATGTGTTTCTGGTCCTCAGGTTCCCACCAGCCCGTGGTGCCCAGGAGCGGCTACATGCGCTCTCCCTCGTGGACGCGCTGCAGTAAAGTGGAGCTGCCTCGTGAGAGGAAGCATCACAGTGACTCAGACACAGCAGACCCCTTAATGAAGCTGGAGAGAGCGAAGCATCCATAAAGCTCAACCCGAAACGAGCCTGTTGGACAGACACAGTGGTGAAACCAAGCCACCGAGACGCCTCCATCTGCCACTGTGCACGCACGTGATGCCCCGCAGTGCTGGCGCGTTCAGGCTCAACTCTGGAAACTCGGCTCTCTCTGCTCTAAAGATAATGACGACGTGCAATAATCTCACTGTTCCCGCTCTCTTCTCACACTAACTCAAGCAAACCTGTGCAGTCGTCGTGTCTTTTTTTTATAGCGGAGGGTTCTTATTGCACTCTGAGCTGCCAGATGATTTAAATATTGTTGTTGTTTTTTTTCTTTTTTTTTTTAGATAGACAGGGTATGAGGTCAACAGAGTATCAGCACCTTTGTCCTTACAGCACCTCAGGGTGGGCCAACATTATGAGATTGGCAGCAAAAGTTAAAGCCACAGTGATGGCAGATCTCGAGAGGTTAGATGAAACATAAATTTAAAAAATCCGGGCGCTTATTGAGACTTACTGTGTTTCTTATTAATGCGTCAGGGCTTCCTGCTGCCTATGGCGTTAGCAAAGGTAGCCTTAATAAGGATGTGGGATAATATCTTCATTATTAAAATAAATGTGTGTTGGAATGCGAAAAGCCTGAATAAAAAAGTTGCACTTCTTTCTCTAAATTGTATAGCCAGCGCCCCCTGCAGGATAGTAGGTGGTGTAGACAAGTAAAGTCAAGTAAATACACCGACTAGCAGAAGCTTGCAATAATTTGTTCCATACTCACATTTCTTTTTATTTCTTTGCTATAAATCCCCTCTCTCCAACCTCCAACCCTTAGAAAAATGTGTGGCTGCCACAGTCGATGCTGCCAGGATGCAGATGAGCAGAACTTGAAATGAAAATAAATTTAAAGCAAAGATCATGATTTGTGTGGATGCCAAAAATATAAAAAAAACGCAACAAAGTGCCAACATTTGTTTTAATAGTAAAATTAACTCAAGATATTTCTTTACTGTCAGTGAGTGGATAACAGATTGCTTGGTTTGTGACATGTTCAGGCTGCCTGCAGGAGGAGTGTCAATGACTGTGAATGCTGTGGCACAGTGGATCAAATGTGATGCCAGAGGACGGTTGAGGATTCAATAAAATTGTGGCTCCTTTTACGTTTTGTATCGTCATTTTCATGTCCAGCAAACACCTTTCTTTTTTGTTGGAGATTTTATAAATGTAAATTCAAATTTATAAAATCAGTATCAATGCAAAGAGAAGCCAATTTAAAGTTATTCTGGTGTCTGCAACAGGTTTACCCACAGGATAAATTAAAAAAAATGTAAATCAATTTCTATGACAATAATGTTTTAAAACTACTGAGACAGAATATATGCTGGCCTCAGTTTCTGCAAATAACAATTATGGATGTCATACATTCTCATTTCTAATAATAAAAAAAAAAACATTAGAAAAAGTGTCGTATTCAGCAAATTTTGAGCAAATGTTATAAACCTATTTGTTCTGCACAGGAACAGAAAATATTAACATTGAGCTAATGTCATTTACAAACAATATAAAGTCAAAAAGTGATTTTGTCTCCATGAATTAAAAGAACTTGTCTTGCTCACACAGATGGTTAAAGAAGTATTTGCGTCTAAAACGTCTGTCTGACTTTAAAGTTATGGAAAGCATCGACGACATTTTTTAACATCATGAAACAAAATAAAACAAATCTAAAATCCTAATTTCCAAAATGTATTTCCTGATAAAAAAAAAAAAATGGGGTAAAGGATATGAATTTGTCTAGATTTCATGAAAGAGATGATCAAGTTACAGTAATGACTTCTTTCATTTGTCCATACAGTAAATTTTACAATGAGTGAAAACTGGGTTAATGGGCATTACGGTGCACAGAGAATCTGCACACGCGCTGAATTTTGTCAGGCTACAGCCACAAATTCATCTTTATTGGAATATTACATGTTGTACCAGCAAAAAGTAGTGAATTTAAATTATTGAATGGGGGGAAAAAAACAATTTATAGTTTCTAAAACGCGTGACATGCATTTGTGTTCACTGCTAACGCTAAATAATCCATTGAAAACAAGAGATTATTTCATATCTATAAAACTGCAGCTATTTCATGGAGGCTTCAGAGATCACTAGCATTAATGGAAAAAAACAGCATCAGGAAGACCAAGAAATAGAGCAGACAGAACCGGGGGAAAGTAGTGGAGAAGGCTAAAGCGCTGTTAGAATATCAAACAGTGTGTTAAGCTACAAACATGTCACAGAAACCCAGTATCTGAAAATAAAAAGAGTATTACACTGCAACCTGTCCAAGAGTTTTCTGTGAAAAGAAACTCAGTGACGTTCAGGGTGCAGCTTCATGCAGAGGACATTGTTGAAAACTAATGAGAGAAAGTGCAGGTGAAATTCTCAGCAGAAGCAGCTGGTTAGAGTTGATGGGGGATGGATGAGGCTAAATCCAGGGTAACCATGGAAGAAAACCTGCTGGAGGCTGAATGGAATGATTCAGATCAAATGGTTTAGATCAAAGCAGAGTCATGAGCTAATCAAAGGCAGATCATATTCAATTTAGCAGTCTATCAGAAGATCTGAGTATTACACATCCACTCTTCCATAGAAACTGAGATATTTTTCAAACATGGCAAATATTTCATGTACATTTGGTTCTAGAAAATTCTGAGTCTCGGTGAAAACATCAGCCCTTTTAGGAGATTTGTAAAAAAGAAAAAAGAGAACTCCCTTGCTTTGTACTGGCGTACAACATAAATCCCCACCAAACATGGATGGATGGATGTGGTTGTAATGTGACAAAACGTTAAGTTCAGGGGATATTAATATTTCTGAAAGGTGCGGTAAATTTGCTAATGAAGCGTGTGAAAAGTTGACTCGTTCTGTTTATCATCCTCTCCACACTTTAGTCCTTCAGGCTGTGGAGTTTTTCCTCTTTAAATTCCAGCGCTTCACACAGCTCCTCATACAAGCCGTTCTCTTGAAAAGGTCGAGGTCCCAGAAGCTCCACCATGTCCGTTCTGTCCAGAATCTCTTTTTCTAGGAGATGCTTCGCCACCTGTAAAAAAAAAAACAAAAAAAAACAAAAGAAGTGCGTTCTTTAAAATTTGAAAGCCTGCGTAGCGCACAGCAGGTCAACGCATCGCACCTTTTCCACCATCTCCTTCTTGTCGACAACAAGCTGGAGCGTTCGCTGGAAGGCGACGTCTACAAGCGAGCGGACCTCCTGATCTATGAGCTGTGCCGCTGACTCGCTGTAGGGCTTCTCTGTGACGGCGTTTTGCTGAAGGTGGAGGTCGAAAGAAACGTGACCCACAGCCTTGTTCATTCCAAACTGAACAACCTGAAGAAGCAAACAGAAATGTTCACTTACAGAGTGAAGGTTTGACTTAAAAATCCTAGTTTAAATCTCGGCGGCGGTCCTGATTGTCAGTTGAGTTGTCTACCTGCTCGTACGCCGTCTGTGTGACTTTCCTGAGGTCGTCCCGGGACCCGGTGCTGACTCGTCGAAAAAAAACCTGCTCGGCCACGCGACCTCCTAACATCACACACATCCTGTCGAACAGCTGATCCTGGTTCAGCAGGTGCAGCTCCTTAGACAAATGCTGTGCATAACCCAAACCTCTCCCTCGAGGAGCAATGGAAACCTGACGGCAACGTAAAGCAAAAATCTTCCAAATCAGATAGATAAATGTAATTACCGGGAGCTTATTGGATTATCCAGACCGGGTCCAAGGGAATACCTTAAGCAGCGGTTCTGCATGCTCCAGGAACCATCCTGCTACGGCGTGACCAGCCCTGTGATATGCCACGGTTGTCTTTTCTAGAAGCTGTAACGGCTGAGTGTTTTTATCCAGACCTCAGATGGAAGAAGACGCCTTGAAGAATCAGCACTCAGCGAAAAATATTCCAAAATTGTTGCATGAAATGCCTAATTTCATTACATTGTTTAAAAATAGAGCTACAGCCTACATTTATGTATTCACGTCAAAAAAACGACGTGAATACGTGACGTACGAAAACGTGACGCTGTTAACATCTGGAGGGTGAATCCACACAGAAACATTCACTATGAAAGCAAATAATCCAGTCGTGAAAAAGTGATGACATTAAATAATCAATACTTTATTAAGAGATGCTTTCATTTAGATATCAAATGCATTTTTTTTTTTTTACAAAAGAGTTTAACTTCGACAACAACAAAAAATGAACATTGTTGCTTAATAAAACGATTCATGTTAGTTTTTGGTTGACTTACCTCCAATGACCCTCTCCACAGCCTGCTTAAAGTGCTCAGCACTGATGCACTGGCTGACGTGACGGGCAGCTCTCAGCGCAGCTTCATTACAAACATTCGCAATTTCAGCCCCTATGAGAAACGGCCACAATGCATCTAGTGAAACTGAAGTGTAACACCTGAAAGAAAAGCTTGCAAGCTGGGACTAAATAGTTTTATTCCAGCCTTTGCAGCAAAATGTCCATCTTTTTTTTGGCAATTTAAGCTATAAAATTAGCATCAGCAACAGATGCATGAGCCACACTTTCCATTCTTACCCGTGAAACCCGGAGTCTGTGCAGCTAACTTCCTGGACAAAGCTTCTAGGTTTAAACAAGGCTCCAACTTCAGAGGTCTCAGGTGCACTTTAAAGATGGATGCTCTGCCTTTTATATCAGGCAGGCCTGCAGTAAAGAGAAAACAAGCCCGGCATGAATTTTACAGTACATTTCTACTGGAATATCAAGTTAATTTGCTGGAGGAGGAAACTATCGTCCGAAATAAACTCAAACAGTAGTGATACAAAGGTGTAAAAAGGTGAGCTTACATTGAAATTATATTCAACTGCCTAAATAACTTACAAGCTATAAATTAAAAAATAAAAAAAGACCTTAAGGGGAAACTTTATATGTAAAGTATTGCGAATAACAATGTCTGCTCCTTGAATTTAAAAAATTTGTGATGTTACAACTACAAACTTTTGGGGATTTTTTTTTTTTTTTTGACAAAGCAACACTAAGTCACATAAGGGATTTTTTTTTTCTTTGCAAGCTGATAAAACACATTCTTTGTAAAGCATTAATTTATTAAAGAAAATAAAAATGCTGCAAAGAAGGCCACTGAATAGAAACAGGTGAAAGAAATCTCGAAACAGGTATTAATCTTGCAGGTTAACATGATCTACTGCCTGTGGAGTTCTGCAGAAGTTAAGATATATAACTAACTGCAACTTCAAATTAGTAATAAACAAGCTACTCAAAATGTTGACTGTTAACATTAGACCCAACCCAAAGGTTGGTCTCCAGTTATCTTACCATTCTTTTATAAAAGAATCAGTTTCCAACTATTATCATCATTTTTTGGTCAGCAGTAGACCAGATGTCTGACTCACTCTGCACAGCTTGTAACGAGCAAATTGAATTTTAGCTGGAACAAAAACGATCAACTGTCTCCACCAAAACATAAAAGCAGCCAGACAAACACAGCGTGGCTTAAATGACATTAGAGGAGAGCAGAGATGAGAAAATATGTGCAAACTTAATAAACTTCAAAGACTAAGCTTGGCATCTCATCTCCATTAGAAAAAAAAAAAAAAAACTAACAACGTTATGCCCGGGTGTTCTTGTGACTGTGGTCGAATTACATCAACAACGATGACGACGCTCAAGCGGCATGGCACGAAAAAGCATCAAGTAAACAGGAAAATGCTGCATAAAGTACGATTAAAATTAAATTGTTACATAAGAGCAGGAAGTTATACAACAAGACAGGGAATAAATGAAAGGGAAATGAGATTCCCAAGAGTTCAGAGAAGAGTCTGTGCTGTTCTTCACCCAAATGTATGTGACGATCAAAGCGGCCGGGTCTCATCAGAGCCGGATCCAGGACATCAGCTCGATTGGTGCCTGCTAGCACGACAATGTTGGTGCTGCTGTTGAATCCTGCAGTCATACAAACAGAGGCCTGGGGTTTTTAAAAATGTAGCGTAAGGAACTGGGAAAAATGAATGTGCTTAAACGTTCACCATCCATCTCCACAAGCAACTGGTTCAGAGTGTTTTCCTGCTCGCTCTGCCAGCCAAAGCTCCCGCTGCCTCTTTTTCTGCCGACCGCGTCGATCTCATCGATAAAAACGATGCAGGGCGCCATCTTGCGAGCCGTGGCAAACAGGTCTCTTATCTGACGAAAGACCAGATTGTAAGCGATTTGCAACACGGACAGATAATTTTTTAAGCAGTTTGTGAGAATGGAGGACTGACCCTTGCAGGGCCCACCCCAGCAAAAACTTCCTGAAACTCGGAGCCATTGACTGTGATGAAGGGAACGTCGGCCTCCCCTGCCGTGGCCTTCGCCAGCAACGTCTTCCCGGTTCCAGGGGACCCAGATAGCAGCGCACCCTGGAAAGACGAGACACATCGCATGTGAGTAGCACGTCAAACTAATTGTGACAGAAGAAATCTGAGATGCAATCAAACACACACAGATTTACCTTTGGGATCTTGGCTCCCAAATCCCAGTACTGATTTGGGTTTTTCAGAAAATTCACAAACTCCAAGATCTCTAGTTTGGCCTCTTCACAGCCTGCCACATCCCTAAAGCAAACATTTCCAAAGTCTTTAATTATCTTTGCTTTAGACGCTTTCATGCTGAATGGATTTCCTTTCAAACTGCCGCCGTGGGCTCCGGCCATGGGCCCCTGTCGCGTCGCAAATAGCAAGAAGCCAGCCAGGAGGAGCGTAGGGAGAACACTTAAAACCATCGTCCTGAGGATGAATGAAAAGAAAGATGACGTTAGGACAGAAGCTGGAGAAGAAAATCTAATTTACATGTTGCTTCAGCTTGAGGAAAGACTCTCACCCGTCGCTTTCACTGGTGTAGAGGACGGGTACTTTCTGTGTGGAGTCCAGACCCATTTCTTCCTGAACCATCTCCAACTTGTGTTCAAATGAGGCCACACTGCCAATGTTAAACCACAAATAATCCTGAAACACAAAACCAGAAAAACGACGTAAGAAGCGGCCCCTTTCTGAAGAGAATCGGGACACGGCGCAGAATTATTATCTTACTAACCACTTCTGATGAGTTCACTCCATCGGCGGGAAACACTTTGACATACTGTTTATTGACCACCGCTACATGACCAACCTGTGTGAAGAAAACGATCTGTTTGCACCATCGATGAAAGGAGATTAGCTGAGAAAGACTCCAGGAGCGGCACTCAACTAAACCTACCAAGCCTTTGCTCAGATACAGAACGAAATCCTTCCAGGAGATCTGGACTCCAGTTTCCCTGAAGTGGAAGTACAAGAAGGCTGCGGTCATGCCCGCAGCGGCGAAAGCAAAGTTCTGCACAGTCCTTTCATCTAAGGGAAAATCTTTCTGGAGGAAGAGGAAATGTTGAAACGAGAACAGATGAATCAGCTTCTGGCCACTGTTACGTTAAGTTTTAAATATTAAACCAAATGAAGCCCAAATTAAAGCTAAAACCTTCCACCACAGAGCAGGCGAAAAAGGTTAAAACCTTAAAGTTCAACCATTATTTCACCTTCCTAGCCTGAAGCATGACATCAACAATATCATGTTACTACAGCCTAAGGGTTTTGTCATTTCTGAACAACATAATTATACTGTATAATTGTGTGAAATATGTATAAATATATTAATTCTGACTTCTACATTTCCTATACAATATAAAAAAAAATGTCTCTAAATTCTGGCAACAACAGCTGCTGGTATTTTACCATAAATTAGAGACTTTCTTTCTTTTACAGTGTAGCAATTTTTTTTATATACCTACACTTTGAGTATTTTTTTTAGATTTGTTTGGCTCTAGTGGCCTTTGATAGTTAATTGACAGGAAAGTGGGTAATGAGAGAAGGGGGAAGACCTGCAGCAAAGGTTGCCAAGGCCGGGAATTGAACCTGCGACAGCTGCGTGGAGGACTAAGGCCTCTATATGTGGGTTGTGCTTAACCCCTGCGCCACCATATCCCACCCCAAACACTTTGAGTATTAAATATTAAAAATCCCTCCATATCCATAAGAGCAGTAAATCACCTTTTCATTTTAAATGTTTAAACTCCGTTTTTACTTGCATCCACAAACAGATCCCAATCTTTAGCTGAACAAAACGTGTCACTATTACAAGAAAACAATGTGAATTTCAACAACTTTGGAACATTTCTTGAAACCATGTTGGACCCAGTGTGAAGCCTTACAGGCCAAGTGGTTCTGAACGCAACATAAAATGCTTTGAGTCTCTGATCTATGGAATAAAGCGATTAAAAAAAATTATAAACCTTTTATTGTTTTGTTTATCCATAAAATGCTCAACTTTTGGACACAAACTTCCTATTTTTTTCACATTGTGATAGAAGACAACAAAGCCTGTCCCTACTTAGTAAATTAGAACAATCTTTCATTAACAATTTATTGGATAAAAAAAAGTTAATTTATTAGCTATAGGCCAGTAAAGTTCTTTAACAAATACAGTCAATTGAGTCTCGTTTTAAATATTGCTTTATAGCAAATAAACTGCATAATTAGAAAACATCGTCACCTTGGCAGCTTTTTTAATTATTATTTTCTCATTTGAAAATAAAAAAAAGACATTCTTGTGCTTTTCTTATCCAATCTTTCTTTTCTATTAAAGTGTTATACTGTCACATACAACTTTACAAAACAAGATAAATGAGTCTCATATGTTTAAAGAATGTGCAGAACATTTTGACAACATATCTAAAGGAGACGCTAAGATCTTCACCTTGAATCGTTTCCGCCACTGAGATCTCTCATTTTCTCCTCCTCCTCCTCTTTCACCCCTGCCATCATTCCCTTCGCGTCTTTTGGTTCGAAGTGAGTCTTGCTCTCTATTTCTTTTATCTAAATAACAAAAGCCAAATATAAATTGCAGAAAAGCAAACCACAAGAATTCAAGAAATGCCTCTCTCTTAGGACTGTTTTTCTTTTTCGCTTCTTTTACTTTCTGCTGATGTTCGGCTGCCAGTTCCTTCTTTCCTCTTCGGGAACAATTTTTCAAAACCTGAAAGAACAAAGAAAATTAGGAAATAATCAGATGCCTGGCACTGGCCAAAAATATTTGGGTCATTGGGCCTGGTCAGTTGGATTCATTGTACTGTGTGACAGAGTGAGATGGCTCGCTGAGTGCTTCACGTACCTTTCAGCGGCCTGTTTGAGCCTAGCAGCCGTGCCAAACTGTGTTGATGCACTTGTCTTCCCTGAATGAGCAACGCAGTTAAAAATATTTGACAGGAAATGAACATCACCAAGGTAATAGTAGAAAAGGGTCACTAAAAGCCCCATCATTCATGGCAAGCGAGGGGTTGCTAGGAAAAATCCGCGACGTGTTTTCTTCCAAACTTATTATTAGGATTATTGAAATCTTATTAGTTAAGTCCTTGTTGCACTAAACTCTGGGACATTTCACCTCATTTTATGAGGTAGCAATGGCCTTGCTAGTATCTCAAAGACAATAATATTGTTTTAGTAAATGTAACATAAAATATTGACTCCTATGTCCATAATTTGTGCAAAAAGCACAAAGGAAAAACTTTTTCCCACTGAACTGCTAAAAAGAGACTTCCTTCTCATCCATCATGTTGAACCAAGAACTGCAGAAAGAACATCATGGAACTGAGGAAACTGTCTCATAAACTACATAATCAAAAGAACGGGGCCTCTTGGCCCCAGGAGAATACAAACAGCCGAGGAATGATGCAGAAGCAGCGCTACTGTTTGTTTGTTTGAGTCTTTGAAGGGCAGCTGTCAGCAGAGACGCAAAGGTTTTTCTCACGACAGACATGTTCATGGCTCATTGTAGGAACTCACGCATCTTACAGAAAATGCATTTTTCTATATAGAAAAAAATATATATATTTTTGCAAAGTTACACATTGTTATACATGCATACATTTTGCTTAACACAAACATTTCTTCTTACCGAAGCCCCTTTGCAGCGCAAAGTAGCTGAAACTGCGAAAAAGTTTTGTCTCCACGTCCGAACAGCCCGCGCTCGGTTCCGAAAAGACCACATGCTGACGACGCAGATCCCCGTCAGACAGAATAGCGAGGAGCCGCAGTCCCCCTCACATCTGCTCCCATCTGCCCACAGACGCACGTCGGATGAGCCGGGAAGAAGCTGCGCTCTGCACTCATTGGAGACCGGCGAAGAACAAGTTCAAACCAAAGATCTCGCGAGATGAAAGTTAATTGTAGACGCACTTAAAGTGGAATGTAAATAAACATGTCTCGAACATATTTCAGTTTATTACAATTATTTATCTGGCGTCTACGTTTCTGTTTTATGGCTTTGGTTCAAGATAGTGCTGGGGTCAGTTCATCTGAAAAATAAACAAATCCTGTAATTTCAGCAACAGCTGTCCATCAGCACTCTGGCTCTTTAGTTGATTCTCATCCACTCCACCGTGCAAAGCGTCTCCAAGGGGACGTCTTTCATCCGAGGCCCTCTCCGTGTGACCTCACAACATTTAGTTATGTAATCTAAGCCAATACAAAAACTTCAATTTTCCTGACACAAAATCAGTCTTTGGGTGATTTGGATGTATGCTTGAATGTGCTGAAAAACAAAATCGCTTTTCATCCTCAGCATTCTGAGACTTTTGAAGGTTTGAAGTCAAAATTGGTGGATATTTGAAACTGTTCCATGTTTCAGCTGTCTTGACAAAATCTTTAGAAACGTGAAACATTAAAGAACGCTGCTACAACCATGTGGTTACAGTGCACTTTTGATGATGTGCAACCCGAAAAAACTTCTCATCTTTTTACCATATTTGAATGAATGTGCCTTTTCCAGCATCATATAATGGGTATTTTTACTGGTGCACTTCACAAAGTAGATGGCATTTTTCTTTCTGACAAACTAATGTTTGAAACATTTCAAAACATTAGTCAGGAAGTTTATTTATTTCATGCACTGATCAGTTGTTTTACAACAAGGCATTGCTTTCACCAACAGCATGTATGGTCATTAAGGTCAAAAATAACACCAAAAAAAAAACAGAAAACTATATTTATATATATATATATATTTACAGTTCTTCATGCTGCTGAAAAAAATAACACAGCCAAAACATTGATATTTTAAAACAAATACTTTGTTCAAATGGTCACTTTAACAAAATTGCCACCTAATAAACTCATCATACCTACATAAAACTTGTTCTCAATAGCATAAGACTGAAACCATCAACACAATGACATTAAGATGTTTGGATAGCAGCTGAACATCCAAGCCATTAGCTACATCCTGAATGTACGAATGAGTTCAGATTTAAATAACAGAAGCACTATTAACTCCTTTAGTCCAAACTGTGCTGCAGAGGCATGCTTCAGTTAACCCGTTAGTGCAGATTCAGAGTATTGTTATAATCACTTTAATCAAATTGGATTTAAAGTTTATTCCACTACTAACTGACTGATAGAAAGTCACAGAGATATGAGAATAAATGCAAACTGAATGATTCAAATAAATCTTGCTGTTTGCCCTGTAGTTGTGTTTATATAAAGACTTCATAAAACTATTTAAAACAGATCATTAGGGTTTGATTTGAAAAAAAAAAGATATTCTGAAAGAACCTGCAGAATTGGAACAAAATCCAAATCTGTATTTTTCTGTTGAGCTTTGCCACAATAATCGATATTGAGCTCACGATTTTAGTTTTATATGAAAAAAAATTAAATAAATAAAATCACAAAACAAGATGAGTAGTACATTTATGATGGCTAACATTTTTCTTGTAATTGAAAGCAGGGAATTAGAACTTAATACATCAAAACATTTTATTAAAGGACCCTACTTTAGCTGCAAGAAGAGGAATACATAGTTTCTTCTGGCATCATCTTCGACTGATGTCAAGAAATTGTTCTGAAGGGAACCGAAATGTAAACTTACACCAGCAGCCATGTTCACAAATATTCCAACAGGAACACCGGATCACCTCAGACATACAAGAGCGCTCGGTACACCAGGTTCTAAATGTTTTAGTTCCCCGTTTCACATTGTAGTGCACAGAAGAGAAAAAGACAAAAAAAAACAAAACAAGTCAAACATACATAGACTGAGACGGGAAGCTAGTTTGGCCCGACTAGGATTGACTAAGAGTCAACATGTTATAAAAAACATCTTGTGCTTCTTCCTGGAGTCGAGCTCATTTCTCTTCTTCCACCTCATCCTGTTGGCGGTCAGTCATTCGAGCACATCGTGGACAGGTGGTAGAGTGGTCATAGTAGCAGTCTCTAAACACACACACACACAATATATGCAAAACATAGACAAGTTAAACAGTTGCTTTCTTAACTAGAAGAATGATTCAGCAACTGCAAATAATACAGATACTTGATTTGTTTATTTCTTTAAACTCGTAAAAGTGGTGAGAGGGTCAGTTGAGTTTGCTTCTCCGGCCTACATGCGTTTTATGCATCGGCTTAAGGCTTACGACCGTTTCCCATGAGGCATTTAGTGGGACTCTGCAGGAGGACGGGTCTTTTAGTGGCCATCTGATCCCTCTGTGGTCAAAGCAACAGCTGTGTCTGTATTGTCCGCATGAATTCGAGCTCATTCCCAGTACCATGACTCAAAGAAAGAGATCCTGAATAAACGGTGTAAAAATTATCTTCCTCCTACGTGGGTAGAGTTTAGATTTATGGCCTGAGCCAAATCCAACCCAAAATTCGGGGCAGGTCAGGTCAGATTTATTGGCTTCCTATTCCAATACGTACAGTCAAACAAGAATCTACAATAAAGTTTTGTTAATCTACTTATTACAGCCTAAATAAAGGATTAGGCTGTAATACGTCAAACCCATTTTCATTTTGAGCCACATCAAGATCACAAATGTCCTCAAAAGTCCAGTTGTGGGAGAATATATTAATAAAACCACCCATTAACAAACAGTTAGGGTATTAATGAAAAGCTGTCTCTGAATTCAAAAAGTACTTCTTGAAATTAAATACTATTGAACATCTTTTCATACTGATGCAATTTGCCAGTATGCAGCTAAAAACTATTTATTGATAAACTCATCTTTAGGAACAACTGTCATCTTGAATGTTATTTTTTTATGCTTCCTTCTAGAATCTAGAGGGACGATTTTGGCCCTTGGGACGCGAGTTTGAGATGTGGTTTAACATGTTGAGGAAATAAAGGAAGTTAATCAGACTGACAAACACAGCCTGATTAACCTGCCCTGCTCTGCTCGAGATTTCCTTACGTCTACAATTTCAGCTTTCAAAGTTGAGATATTTCAGCCTAATTCAGTTCAAAAGGTTGGTGGCTCCTCACCTGTGGAAGACGGCAGAACACTCGTGGCACACCGAGGTGTGACTGTCAAACGGAAACAAGACGTCTCCCTCCTTACAAAGCTCACAGACAAAGCCTTTGGCCTGACAACGCTAGAGACACACACACAAGCACAACATAGGAGTGGAACAAGAGTGGTATCAAGTTTAGTCAATTAATGAATGATATTTTTTACTGTTCCCATAGCTAATGTGCGAATGGGAAGCTTAATAACTTTTAGTGAACTGGGCTCACCTCGCAGTCCAGCTTGATGTGCTTGGCAAATGTTGTGTGGATCTCAGTGAGAGAGCAGCTCAGCCTCCCAGTGGAGATGTCGATCAAATCCTGTAGTGAGTACATGTCGTCGTTTTCAACAAAGTGCTGGCGATCCTGCAGCTGTGGAGCAAAAACGCAAAGGAAACATGAAGCAAAACCAGAGCAGTGCAGCCTAGAACCTGTGCAGGCAACTTGAACGCAGCAACACTCAACTTTGAAGGAAACGGGTGAATTATAAATTAGGAAACAGATAATTAAAATAGTCACTTGTGTGTTCCGACATGTTTAAAGTTTTTATTTCTAGGTTTCTCAGGCCTTCTCCTGAACAAAGAAACTTCTGTTTTGGTGCTCTAATGGCAAAAGTGGTGATTTATTATTCTGTAATGATTTATCTTTAACAGGATAGTGTTCATGGACATAACAGAGTAGAATTAATATGATTTAAATCTATGAGCTTCTAAATAACCAAAGCAAATACTAAAATACTAACCATTAAACAACAATTAAAAAAAAAATCCAAAGGGGATTGTTGAAATTAAAATGTTTAACATTTGAGAGACTATATTAAACACTACCCCTAGATGCTGGTAGTGCACAATTTCACCACAAGAGGGAAAATGTTTCATTCTGTTTTACCGATGCTGCTAAGTCAGTTTGATGTTGATAACTCAAATAGTTCCTGACCTGCAGCAGCAGCCGAGCCTCCATCGCCTCCTTGCAGGTAATGAAATAAGGTTTCATCAAGAGGATATCATGGCGAAGTTTCTGTGAATCCAAAGCAGACGCAAACAAAAATAAATGTTGGAACTCCCAGCATGAGATCGCCAACTCAAAAGAGTTTCTAAGTGTTAAGAACAGCTCTCTCCGTTTTACTTAAGTATAAAATAAAACTCACTAAATCAGTCGATAACAATAGCAGTAGAGAAGTTTATTAAAATTAAAGTGTTGGTTGGAACCAAGGGGTTCTGATGCTAAAAATTAGCATCAATGCTAAATAAGATATAATGTACTCAACAACACGAGGAGAGTCACAAGCATGTTAAAATTAGTATATAAGCTAAAATTAGCCAAAATGCTGCCAGTGGCATATCACTAGCATGTTGTCTTACATTGACTTCCTCCATTCATTGTGCTGAGCGTGGCTAATAAATAAATAGCTAAAAACCACATTTTAAGGAAAAGACTACTGCTAAGGTGGGCAGTAGCTACTGGTTGTAAATATATTATAAAACAGACATTAAACACAAATGTAAAAATCTGATTTATACTTCATGGCAGTTAGTTACTATCAGTCAAATTTTATTTGTATAGCACATTTCAGCAGCAAGGCATTTCAAGGTGCTTCACATAATTAAAAAACAAAATAAAAACAGCATGTGACATTGAATAAACAGTAAGAAAGAGAAAGATTTTGGGAAAAAAGAGAAAAGATAAAAACATACTTTTGTTACTAGAAAAAAAACCGCTCAACCCTTAACAACAAATTAATAAAAAGTAAAATTACTGCTTATGAAACATAAGCTCTTTTGAAATGGTGTTTATCTGCTAAGAAACAAGAAATTTACAGTTGGTAAATTTGCAAAAGTAAAAATCTCACATTTACTTTGTAGCACTTGGTTACCAGAAAATGCGCTAATCTCTTAGCAACAGACTGACAACAAATATTGTTATTGTTCAAAAAAACATAAGATTTTTTCTGCTATATTGAAATACCATTTATCTTACACTACATAAGCACTGTGCAGTAGGTGAATTTATCAGAAAAGTGAAAATGTTACATTTTTTTATCATTGGTGGTGAATATATTATAAAACATATATTCAACAGAAAAGTAGAAATCTGATTTACACTTCGTGGCAGTTCGTTACCAGAAAAAACACACTCATCTCTTAACACCAAATTAATTATTGTTATGAAACATAAGCCATTTTGAAACACTGCTTAGACACAAGAACTTTACAGTTGGTAAATTTTGCAAAAGTAAAAATCTGATGTTTTCTTTGTGGCACTTCTCATCTCTTAGCAGCGGATCTCCTATGCTCTGCTATGGCAGGCTCCAATTAGGAAGGTTTAAAAATGTAAAGCAATTTAAGCTGTGGGTCAGCACTGGGTCACATTTAATTTGAGATTTCTAATGTACTTTTAGGTATAACAGTGCTGGTTTGAGAGCAGCAACCCAGGACAAAACTTTATACATGACCCTAAAATTGTGAACTTAAAGTGAAATTTAAGATTTTTTTTTTAGAGGGAAATAAATCAGTTTCCTCACCCTGATCTCAACCAGTTCCTCCACAAAGTTGAACAGCAGTGGGTTGATTTCTTTCATCTTCAGCACAGGTCGAGGCATCATGAGTGTCAAGTAACGCATGGAGGAACGACAAACCTGAAACAGAGAAAATATCCTCTCAGGAAAGATACTTTGACCCAAGAAACAAAGATGTACCTCTCTTATTATTATACATCTAGCATTCACTTCCCAAAAAAATTGAGAATAGTGTCGCAGTGCCTTTTTTAAGCAATCTCTGAAAAATGGCTCAAGACTGATTAGACAGCGTTAGAATCTGAGGTGGCAGCAGGTGATCAGATCTACAATCAGTAATTTTATGCGTCCAAAGCAGCTCTTCAATGCACAGAGAATGTCCAAAACAAAAATATATCAAAAAAACATGATTTACCGTTAACTGTGGTTTAATAGTAAATTGAGTTACTGAGAAAATATCCCCATAATTTAACAAATTAAAAAGACCATGAAGCTTATTTATTTATCGCCGTTTCTCTCAACAAGAAAACAGAAAATAAACTGAATTAAACCGTGAAAGATGCAGAAACACGATTGTAAAATGATTTGAAATTATCCAATTATTTTGACCGTCTGTTTTTTTTCAGTTTGCCAAGGTCTGCAAATAACAGCAAATGAATATGATGTACAGTCCGTCCTGCCTCTGGACTCACTTTCAACAAGCTCATACTTTGGTGCATCAACTTTTATCGCATGCCTGCTGATGATGATACCTTGCGCGGCTCAAACTCCCAGTTGTGGATGACCCGAGCTGGAATGATGGCCGTGTCGTTCCAGTGGCACGTGCTGCAGTAATACTGGCCTGTGTAATCACATTGCCTGGCCTCGCTGGGAACGCCTCCTGAAACATAAACATGGCGCATTACAGTCAAGCTGCAGTAAAAGTAGAGAAACTGCATCATGCAGCAAACAGCATGTTTTTCACTCAGAGATTTGGGATTATACTTACGGTAGGGGAGGGAGACTCCTACACATTTCTCAACAGAATGGCACTTTATGGGTTTCCCCATTCTTATTTTAGTCAAACTTTAAGGAATAAATTCAAAACCTCACAATAAATTAATGGCAGATTTGGACAACTTTCCATCTCATTTGTACTCACTCAGTGAGATAGGAGTGCGGCACTCTGCACAGCGGTAGTCTTGTCGATCCAGTCCTATTTCTGGGCAGATGCTTAGTTCGTACTCCGACTGGTGGCTCACCTTTGACCGGACGCAAGGCTTCGTGATCTGGTTCATGCACTTGCTATGGCAACGGTAATAACATCCTGAAATAAGGAAAACACAATTGCATGCTACGAAAAGCAAAAAAGAAATACTTTTACTTACTCAGACAAAGATTGATTTTATCTCGAATGTGCATGCCTTAGAGAAAGCGTTAGTAAGTCAAAAAAGTTTCCTTGTGACTTTAAACTGTGATATTTATGAAGTAACAAGAACCAGAAAAGAAACCTGCTTCACATAGACAAACTGAGATTCTCTTCAACTTCCCCTCTAGCCAAGTCAGAGCTGAACTGTTTGTTTCATTTCTTCATTTAGACACATAAACTTACCTTCAGAAAATTAGTAACAAAGTATTATGAACAGAAACAAAGGCAATGTTAGTGGGATTTTAAATAATCTTTCTGAGTAAAATAATCCCTTTATGCTGTTAACTTATCTCTCAGGTGGAAAAATGTAATCGTCCAGACAAAACAAAGATGGCTCAATCTGTGTGATGATGTAATCAGAAAAATGCATATCTGCGTGGAAGTTGTGGTGAAGCTCAAATTATTCTATTCTAAACTTGAAAAATTAGCTCATGAATAAACGCTGCAAACAGTTTCATTAGCAGTTCATATCAAATGTTTGAGTTAAACTATTATAACAGCAGGCTAAAACTCCAGGGCCCAATTAAGTCCTTTAATGAGAACGACAAACGCCTTGTTCCTTTCTACATGCTGCGTGGTGTTTTGTAGTTTTCTGCACCAACACACCCTGCAGTGCTGCATCAGTGTATACTGTGTCTTACCTGTGCAGGTGTACCAGGTCTGGATTAGACCCCAAATGATGGTACTGCACTTGTCACAGGTCTGCTTCACGCTCTTACTCTTCTCTTTTGAAAAGCGGTGCTCCAGTATGACTCTCAGATTAGGTTCATCTTCCTCCGGGTCCTTTAGAGAAAAACAGCTAAAATGAGACTCAGATTTTGAGAGAATATGGTTGGGTTTGTGGATATGCATCAAAAACCTGTTCCAGTTTAGTTCAAAAATAATGATTCATTTGTGTAATCATCGTTCGCTACGACCTGAAGTGTAATGCTGTTAGTTCAGAATAATTCCCAGTGTGCCACTCAGATTTGTCAGGAATATTTAGAAGAAATTTTAAAAAGTTACTCAATTAGAAAAATAAAACACAAATCATCCATCCTCCTGAAGCAGCATTAAAAAACAAACATCAGTTTCGTGTCTTCGTCTCAGTTCCAACCTTAAGTTCCTGCAGTTTAAGTCGCAGGTGGATCAGTTTGACCACAGTGTCCTTTTGTCTCTCCGAATGCTCCGGCAGCTCCAAGATCAGCTTCTTGCATTCTTCTATGGCCAGTTTCAGCTGTTCGATGTCCGAAGCCACAAAGGAACCCTGAAACAACATCATTAAAAAATAAAAAAAAAAACATTGATTTAAGATGGAAGTGTTTCTTCTTTGCAGTAGTTTGATTGAATCTCAGCAACAGCCATTTTGGTTAATGTCCTTTCAGCAACCATGTATCATAACTGCAGGTTGGAATAAAAGTCAGGTTATGTAAGATGATCTGTTTAAGTAGATAGATCAAGCAAAAATATATAACAAGACATTGTCAAAAAATAAAACAAACATTTGATTTTGGTCAATCTTTTTATCCTACATCTATTTATGATCATTTTCAGTGCTCCAAGACATGTCTTAAATTAAGGATTCCAGCAGTTTAACACTTTCATTGTGTTTAGCTGATAAGAGCAAAACACAGCTTCAGCAACAAAACAGAAACAGGGATGCACTGATCCTGGCCAGTTTACACATCTTACTTTCCAATTGGTACAGAAAAACATTTAAAACTCACCACAGGTCTGGAAAAATGGTCCTCAGCTAGGCCGAGGTCCATGGTGCGATCAGAGCTGTGGGTTTTGGTCTCAGAAAACAGCTCAGCGCTTGCTTCTGAAAACACAGAATCACAACTTTAAAAAGTTAAGTTAAAGTTAAACACTGGACACTCAGTCCTCCATACTGCCCACACACACAGGAGAACCACAAGCAGACGAACAAACTGAGAACTGTTTTAAACCATCCAGTAATGTGTAACTAAGCTGTTCAGAAGGACATGTGATCACTGTCATAAAAAAAAATGTAGATCAGCTGAGTAATTGAACTCTGAAGTTTAATTCATTCTGCTGTCAGTTGTTTTTTTTACATCCATTTTTTTTATTACTACAAATTCTGCAACTGCCACCTATTTTTTTTGACTAAGTTGTGCATTATGTCAGCAACTAAGCTGTAAGTTACAATCATGTTGCTTTCTGATAAAACGTTAAAGCTGAAAATCTGGCACAAAAATGTTTTTTTTTGGGGGGGGGGTTTTTTCAAATGTAAATAAAAGCAGCAGTCCGTTTAGTTTCTAAATGCTTCCTATTTATGAGCCGGTGCCTAGCAACACCATATTAATCCATATAAGAGGCCTTACACTACGGCAAAAATGCACATTGAGTAACCACATTTGCTTTAGAAAACTACAAACCACTTGTTAACCCTAGCTGTTATTGCATTTTTTTTTTTGTGGTAATTTAATGAGAAAATACATAAAACTGCATCAAAATTTAACAGAAAATGATGAATTTTTGTAAAAGCGGCTTTAAATCAATATGAAAAAAAGAAACTGGTCAGTCCAAGAAGAATAAACATAGCTAAAACAACTAAAAATATATTTTACATTTTTTTTGTAAAGACTGAAGATAATCCATATTAATATCTATCATATTCATTTGGCTTAAAGCTGAAAAAAATGCAGAAAAATTTAGCCTTTACCTGTGTACACTTCACAGCAAAACATCTTTAGCCTCAGTGTCAAATCACTTGCAATAACAGAATCAGAGCAGATGAAGTGTTTGAGAAGCTTTGCTTGTGCTCCCAAATCCAACAATAAAGGAAGTGTTACTGATTTCCTGCTTACACATTTGCTTCTCATTTGTTCTGGTTTAGCTACAGCATTTCCCACTTCTTGTTTCATAGGCCTGGAGTTGGTCACAAGAGTTCATTTGGCTTTTTTTTTTTTTTTTTTTTTGCGCTAGTATTTGACTGACATTTAAACTGTTTCATTATGTTCAACCATTTCTTAAAAGTGGATTTTAAGAAGGAAAGTCCTGCACCAGATGTGAGGAAGTTTGCACTTCCTTGCAAACGTCATTTGCAAGGAAGTGACAGTAACAAAAAAGCAGATGAAGGGGAAGCCCATGAACACAGAAAAAGATATCCCACAACAAAAATATAAATAAGACTTAAATGTATACAATTTCTAAAAGTAAAAAGACAATATTTGTGATGAGTATTTTTTTTCTCTCCATTCAATTATAGACCAGATTTGGGGGAGTTTTTAGTCTACATTCAATCAAATTTTATTTATATATAGCACCTTTCAGCAACAAGGCATTTCAAAGAGCTTTACATCACAAAAATGCAAAGTCATAGAACACACAGTCAACAACATTACATTTTGAACATCAGATTATGGATTGTTTCATAATCAGGTTTCAAACGCAACTCTAGTCAGGTGGGTTTTTAGTTTAGACTTAAAGGAACTCAGTGTTTCAGCTGTTTTACAGTTTTCTGGAAGTTTGTTCCAGATTTGTGGTGGATATAAGCTGAATGCTGCTTCTCAATTGTTTGGTTCTGGTTCTGGGGTTGCAGAGCAGAACCAGAAGACCTGAATGGTCTGGAAGGATGGTACAACAGCAGCAGATGTTTAATGTATTGTGGTACTAAGCCGTTCAGTGATTTATAAATAACAGCAGTATTTTAAAGTCGATTCTCTGAGCCACAGGGAGTCAGTGTAGGAACTGTAAAACTGGTGTGATGTGCTCCAACTTCCTGGTTTTAGTCAGAACGCGAACAGCAGCATCTGGATCAGCTGAAGCTGGAGGATTGATTTTTTTCAGGCAGACCTGTGAAGACGCTGCTGCAGTAATCGATGCGACTAAAGATAAACACATGACTCTTCAGTCAATTCAGTAACATGCCATGATCAACGGTGTCAAAAGCTGCACTGAGGTCCGACAGAACCTTAGTGCAGGTTCTGTTGGACCTCTGTATTTTATTTATTCAACACTGTGGTTCTTCCACAGTCTGTGTTTATATGGATGTCATTGAACACCTTGACTAGGGCAGTCTCCACATTGTTTTTTACAGCATTAAAAACAACTGGGGAATTCTTGAAGAAAATAAGATGATGCATGACAAGCAGACAAACCAAACATAAGTCCAAATCTGTATCCTGATAAGTAATGAGTAAAACAAGAAAGGGTTTTGGTGTTAAACTGTAATTAAATCACTTTCTTTACCAGAAGAAAAAAAACTGTTAACATTTCTCTTATAACTTGTTTTTGTCTCATAATTACATATTTTGTTTATACTTGTGTTTTTCTACATAGCTGTGATTAAAAATAATTTTCTTTACCATGTTGCTGGGTTGCCTTCCCTCCTTCAGGTTGATCTTCCTCTTCTCCACGATCAAAGGGATTGAGGCGAGTTTGACGGAAATGTGCAAGTTTTTCATCATACTCCATTTTATTGGCTACATCTAAGAGAGACAAAAACCAATCAAAGTGACACACAGGCAGTCAAATTCACTTTCCTGATCTTGATAGAGTTGGTTTATAGTGGAAGCTGGCTAGCTAATGTGCCCACTTGCTAACTGTACAAAAATGTCCTGCTTCTTTAGAAAATACCAAGTCAGTTAAACCCTAATTATGATTTCAACAATCCAGAAAACTAAAGTAGTAAAGTATGAATGCTTTATATTCATAGAACTGCATGGGTGGTACCGTTATAGGTGTCTGTTAAAATTGTTAAAAGCTCAATCAAAGAAGGAATGACTAAAAATGAATGGCAATGACAATGCTTGTCATACCAAGAACTAATTTGCATGTGTTCTCTATTTCTTCTCAGAATCTGCAACAGGCATGAGTTCAGAAAATGAAAAACAGCTTAAAGCTTGGAGTCAGTGCAAGTAGACGCTTCATCACGTCATTATAACCAATCAGGACTCCAGCTGAATGGTCACCTAAAGCCACACTTCACATATTACTGCCGAAAATAATCTTGAGCATTGAAAACATCAGGTTTCAGCCATCCTACCACCATGAAATGGCAAATAAACACCACCCCGGCTAAGGCTAACGAGCTAACCAGCTTCAAAAAGGCAATGCGTTCTTCTGTTGTTTTGATACCAATTCTGACTCATTTAAGAGAGAGTGTGTATAAAAGCTTACCCCGTTCTTTACCGTGTCAACATCAGACAACAAGCAGCTGGTAAGGCGTATTTTGTAGCGCCTAATATTGTTAACATGGGCAGCTCTCGGAGTGTTGTTTTGCCCCTGTCATCAGCAACATCACACGAAGTGTAAATTTACCTCCGTTTCTCCGTTTCAACAGCTGCTTCCGGTTTGTTTCCTTCAGAATAAAATCCTTCAGCGAGCATCTGCGCACATTTGATGCGAGTTGCAGTGTCAAACTCCGGTCCTCCTCCTTCTATATGTGCCTCAGCCGCACCTCACCTGAATAGAATAATTAGCAAGACTTTGGAGAACTGATCTACACAAGGAGGAGATAATTAAGCCATTTCATTCCAGTGTTTTGTACCTGATTTGGTTTAAGTACAATAACTAAGTTTAAACTGATGTTTTAAGCTTTTATTTTGAAGTTTTAACATTTTCAACCCCCAATCCTTCCAATAAAATAGTTGAAATTTGCTTAGTGGTTTCTTCACTTCATCCTATCCTAGAATAGCCAAAAAGTTTCTGCTGAATTTACTTTCAAATTTCATTGAGGCTCAAATAGAATAAAATAGACAACAATCTCTGATTGTCTCTCATGGGGAAATTCATCAGCAAGTCTTGTTGGTAAAAAGAAAAAGAAACTTGCACTCACGTAGGATTAACTTTTTAAATTGAAGAGTTTTAGCTTTTTAAATTAAACAGAAATTTGGAATAAGACAGAAAAATAGTACAGTCATAACAATACTATAAAATAACATTAACAATAACAACAACAATAAAACTAGAAGAACAAGAAAGAGGGCATGGAAAGACTATAAACTAAGACACACACCAGACATTTTGATCCTGAGATGCAAAGCCATGTTAGACTTAAGTCAGTATTTGTACAACCTGCTTTTTAGCTGTGTAAAAGAAAGCAGAGACCAATAATCCATTTTCAGATGATGTATTGAACAGTGTTCTGTGATTTTTCAAAGCTTTGGATATTGTTTTATATTTCCGCCCTACTTCAAACAATCTGCTGCGTTCCTTCATGACCGGTTGGTGTCTAATGGTTCACAGAACAGCTTTGTAAAACCAAAAGAAAAACACAGAGGCATCTTCATTTTCATTTCATTACTAATGAGAGGCCACTCCTTTGGATAAATATGGGAATTCCCCCTAAAAGTAGACACTTGGACCACGAGAGCATTACCAAACTGTCTAATTCCAGCAAAGTATTTTATCTTGTCTTCTTTGATCATGCCCACCACCTGCGTACAACAACGACTGTCTTGTAAATTTGAACACTGCCTAGGGATTTTAATGCATCATTTGAACGTGTGAACATTTTTCACAAAAAGCCAATGGCCAATGGAGTTGAATGACATTATTCAGTGACTTTCCAGAGAAAAAGACCCCTACCTTGAAACAGTTTGGAGTTTCCTAGAAACAGTAATCATGAGGGCGTCATGTTGAAGCTTTAAACACGAAATGACAGTAAATATAAGCATAATTAACTGTGAAATGTACCATTTGTCGGCTAACCTAAAAATGATTTAAGAAATGGTACAAAAGATAAAGAAACATTGTGGAAGTTCACACACATAGTGCCCAATATAGGTCTAACATAATATTTTTTTTCTAGAAACAATTAGTGTTTATATGAATAAAGAGCTGTTAAGAGCAGCAAAAAAAAAAAAGAAAACTTTATGAAAAAATGTAATCAAAAGCTTACATTATAATAACTATTCTGTAAATGCTGTTCATTGTACACATCGCTCTTCATGATCTTAAAATCTTTAAGTTAGCAGTATGGAAGTTAATTGTGACTATTAGTTTTTTGTTGTATTTATTTTAACTGGAGAGATTTGGTCTGTGCTACGAAAAAAGCTGTGATGTATGGAAGGAAGAGGAAGTCATAATTCTGCCTAACTCTGAGCACGCCGCTCCCCACGCAGTCACACTCTGCCCTAATTTAGTTTGATTAGATATAATTAAAGTCAAGTGGCCTCGCCACATCAGATCCACTATTAGGTTCAAATGAAGAAGAAAACTTATGCAAGTTTTCATAATGTAGTACATGTGTACTACATGTACTACATTATGAAAAGTAGTGATAAAGTGACATAAAGCACTCAAGATGTGGTTAAAAGGTGAGTTTGAAGGTTTATTAAACACCCAGTAATCTCTCATCTGCATATAATATAAAATGACTATTTTTTTGCAGTTTTGTGACCAAATGTGATCTAATGTTAAGGATGATTAATTGTCGCCAGTGTTGAACAATGTGTAGTAGTTGCATATTGTAACTCTGGATAAGGACATTGCTATCCTGTTGCTCTCTTCTGGGTTATAGAGGTCTACAAATATCCAATGGTGACCCATTTTAAGATTCCAAGATTACTGGCAAAGACTTATAGATCTTTAGCTAAAATGTCCCGTATTTGAAAGAGTCCATGGCGCCATGAAGTCCAGAAAATTTTCTGGGGCTTTTGGAAGAGAAACTGATCCACCGGATCACAAATAGTCCAGCGGGCATGAAGTGGTTTTCCACAAATCATCCTTTGTTTCATGTTAAACCTGCATGAAGTTTTTACTCTGAACTTCTCAATCTGACTCTCATCTGACTAAAGCATACAGTTCCAGTTCACATCGCAGTGTTTTTTTTTTTTAGAAAAATCAAAAGTTTACATTTGTGATGGTAGGAGAGAAAATAACCTGCGCGGACATGGAGACGAGGTCTAACAGTTATTTGGAACGTTGATGACCCAACATCCAACTTTTTGCCTCAGTTTCTTGGTTTTTTGTTCCTACTTTACCATCCCAGTCTTAAAGCAGTAAGATGATATGTAAGCATGTGAAGATAATGTTCTGGCTTCAGAGGACCCAAAGAAAATAACGTTTTGGCGTTTTGTGGTAAATTGTGTGCATTTCTTCTCAAACACAGTGTTGAGAAGAAAACTTGTTCCAAAAGATTCAGGACAATGACTCTCGACATACAACCAGAACTAATATGAAGGGCTTCATATTAAAGTATATAATGTTTTGGAATGACCCACTCAGAGAATCATAGCAAAACTTGAAAACTGATGTCCAGGCATCATACATCCAATATTTTTAATCTTGAACTATGTCACAGATGGTGAATGTCAAAATTTGCAGCAGACATGCAATGCTGGTAGAAATATCCCACAGAATGGCAATTCTGTTTGCAATGAAATGTACCTTCACAAAGCATCATCTATGTCAGGCCCTGCAACATAAAGTATGTGAAGACTCCTTGGAGTAAATGAGGCTTTGTTTTGGATAAATCACAACACATTTATAATTGAACTTTTTTATTATGAAAACAATAAGAGTAGAAAAGTCAACTCTCTTTTTTTATAATAGTGTCACACTGACCATTTCACACATAAAATAGGTAAAACTACAGCTTTCATCAGAAATTATGTTACACCCAGAGACACGTATTTGCAAGTTTACATACAACAAAACAATCTTTAGAGGCCCTGAAATGACAATGATTGCTGTATAATCAAACATAAACAATAAACACTAAATGACTAATGACTAAAGACACGTCATTTCTCTTAAAACATAATTTCTCATCTCTTTTCCAAGCCTTACATGTAGAGAATGGATAATTCGAAACAGAAAGGCGCCCCTTTGCTACGAAATGAACTAAGGTTTTGCTTAGTCTATTTGTACAGAAAGTTTAGCTACATTTTTTTTTCCAGTTAGTATTATTAATAATTTCTATTAACGTGTTTATTTTAGGAACAGGTGTAAGAAAAACATATAAGGTAAGATGGAGGTTTTGTTGTGCTAAAAAAAATATGCTGAGGCATTTCGATTTCATTGGCTACAGTGACGAACTAAAAGGTGTAAATACGCATTATTCAAGTTATCGTCTGTAAACCTAAAACGTAAATTGAAACTTTTGAAACGGCAAATAAAACTTTAGAACAAAAAGCACATAAAATAAAGAAAATTATCACAGCTTTACATTGAATTTCACTCTGAGGCCAATATAATAATAATAATAATAATAATAATAATAATATTCACTAGCAGACTAAACTCAAATCCGGAACCTCCGCGTCTTTGTAGTTTTCCGGGAATCACGTCGCCAGAAATACATCCAGCCTAACTTTGATTAAGCCTCCTTTCATAAACGTCCCATGCAGTGAGCCTCGGGCGTTGGGATGTTCATGTGATTTTTTTCCCCCATCAGTGTTTTTTGTTTTTGTTTTTTCTCTCTCTCTCTCTCTCTCTCTCTCTCTGGGTCTCATTCGCACTTTTATTTTTGGAGAGAGTTGTTGACTGCAAGCATTGTTTAAGAAAACAAGATTTCTGGAGCTGAAGGATCGTTTCAACAAGGCGCATTTTGGGAGGCAGTTTAATCCACTACCTTTATTGGAACCACGATTTATTGAATCATCACAGTGAATAAACTTTGTCTTTTTCGAAAGAAAAAAACAAAATAGTTTTTTTGTTATGTAAATCATGAAACATCCCTTAATATTTCTTCTTTTTTTTTAAGATTTATGTATTTGGGGATATTGTACATTATTGAACATTTTGAACAACACAAATGTAAATTAATTACAGCCAAGGTCAATTTCTATTGTTTGCTGAAACAATAGAAAAGCTGAAAGATGTTATTAGTTATTATAATAGAGATAATATTGTTGATTATTATTATTATTATTATTATTATTATTACTGAGTTGGTTATTAATTATAGTAAAATACCATGTACTCTTCTAGTATTCGTCCTTCGTCGTTTTATTTTTTCCTCCCTCCATTTTTACCTCCTTTGATACCATACACTCTTGCATGTGCATGTCTGTTTTATGTTTAGTTGGTTTGTGAATTATGGAATTGAATAATCATAAAGATAATTCACGCATATTTTAATTCAACAACCAACGTACTTCTGCGGATCTGATCCTCGTTCTGGCCTCTTACATAATATTGCAGATTAAGATCCCGAATAACTGACTGATCAGCTGGTGGATCTTTCTTTCTTTCATAAAATTTTGAAATCTAATATTATATTTTCTTGCAGCATAAAGAAAGGCACTTTAAATATCTGATTGTCAAACGAAATAACGACACAAATGATCACAGATAATATTTTGTTACTCGCCGCCTAAATTCTAGGCAGCTGTGACCTTTTAGCTGTCAAATATTTTACTGGATTTTGATATTTAATAATGTAAAGTTGAATGACTATTTTCGTTAGTTTTTTTTTTTAAGTCCATGTTCAGAGACTGTTTTTTTAAGCAACCTGACAAGATCTCTTGAGTTGTCTGACATCCTCTTGTCAAAGAAAAGGCCCTGAAGTCTTAAAGTATTCAGCATCGAGCGTTCTCGAGCAACAATGAAACGGGCAAAATCTCCCAAATGAAACTAATCCCAACTCCGTGCTGGCATTAGTAAACGTCTTCATAAGATTCCTCCTTCATCTTGTAAGTGCTGCGTGCAGCTCTGAGACCAATCCGCCCAATAAAACCTTCACAGAGAAACAGTTCTTCGGATAAAAGCTCGCACGTTGACCTAATTTGCCTCAATTTGCTTACGTGACTTAAACGGCCGCTTACATGCCGAAGCACCATGCGCACAGGACCAGCTCCTGCAGGGTTTTACGCAGCTCCTGGCTCCTGTAGGCGTAGATGAGCGGGTCGATGAGGGAGTTGCAGATGATCAAAATTAGAAAAAGGTTGAAGTTCCGGAAGAAGCAGTTGCAGAAGGGACTGGTGGGGCAGGCGAGGATGAGGATGAGGTGGAGGAAGAAAGGCCCCCAGCACAGAATGAAGACGCCGAGCAGGATGGTGAGGGTGATCGCGCCCTTCATGCTGGTGGACTGGCGCCTGCCTTTGTGAAACGCTGTGATGCGCCGCGAGTGCACGTGAGCCAACACGAACATGTGCAGGTAGAGCGCCGCGTTGAACACCAGGGTGATGCAGAAGAAGGTGACCAGGCACACGATGACGGCGTTGTCGGTGTGGTACACGATGAAAAGGATGCTGGAGATGACGCTGGCCAGCCACACCACCGCGATGATGGCGACGGCGCGCTGCGTGGTCATGATGCTGTGGTAGCGCAGCGCGTAGAAGATGGTGATGTAGCGGTCCGCGGCGATGGTGCACAGGAAGGAGAGCGAGGACACCACGGAGCTGCAGATCATCACGTCAATGACGTTGTCCAGGTGGCGCAGCATGCCCGGGTGCACGTCCAGGAGGCCGTGGTCGTTCAGGAGCATGAAGATGGTCTCCACCACGTTGCTGACGCTCACCAGCATGTCGGACACGGCCAGGCAGCAGATGAAGTAGTACATGGGCGAGTGCAGGTTGCGGTTCCTGATGATCGCCAGGATCACCAGGATGTTCTCCACCAGGCTGATGATGCCCAGCGCCAGGAAAAGCTCCTGCGGGATGCGGATCTGGACGCAGCTCGGCAAGCTTCGCTCGCCGAGCGTGGAGTTCGTCTCGTTCTCGTCCATGATTTCATTCAGCGGGTTGAACTCCACGTGGAGATAGCGCAGGGAGCTGTTGCTGAAATCCATGTCGGAATTCTGAGTAATGATGACGGGCGGACTTCAGCTTACCTGGAACGACGGGGGGAGACTAAGTTTCATCAGTCCATGGGAAGATGATTGCGCATCGGCTGCTTCAAATGTGTCCTGTGATTCTCAAGCAACTCGCAAATCGCTCGGAAGCTGGTCCCAACAAAGCTGAGTTTGTCCAAACGACCGTAAGACCCAGGGAGTTCTCAGCTGTGAAGGCAAACTCAGGAGAGACGGCGCGTTTGTCCATTTGAAAAATCCGTCTCCTCTTCCAAATTCTCCCCACCGTCATCGAAACAGCTCCACTTGGACAGACGTCCACGAATTATCCACGAACGCCTTTCTCTTGTCCGTCATGATTCTTAGTCTTTGCGCATCCGACCTGCTGGAACCATCCAATCCGTTCTGGACAACACAGTACAGAAGGAAAACTGGAGACGTCTGTTCGAGATGGAGAGTGAGCTGCTTGAGTCATTTTGAAAATAATCCTGAGTGACTTTACCAAACTCCTCCTCTCATACAGACGTCAGTTGGAAATGTGGTCCTGTCTCAGAGTTTGGATTCAGCGATGTTCAGTGTTATGTAAAATATTTATATCTTAACAAGGGCAATAACAAGAAAGCTTATTTAAAAAAAATAAAAAAATAAAAAAATAAAAATAACACCAAGCAAATGCTGTAGTTCTGAATTTTACTCTCAGCAAGAGATTGTCACAGAAGACTTTAACGCATCTGAAGGCTGCAGTTTACCAGAGAGCTGAAAGATAAAATCTTTTATCATCCTTCCAAAGGATTTTATAACCTATAAGAATTCAAAGCAATATAAACTTCCTTATTTCATAAAACGTGACAACTAATTTCCAACAGAACCTGCTTTATATGTTTTAATTGGCAGTGTTTTGCTGTGGAGCCTAAAGACTCTTCAGTGTTGGAGGATTTTGATAAGTGAGACATGGCTTTCTGCCCAGGGCGTCTCGACCCTGTGGGTGACACACGTACTCAAAGGAAAAGACGGATAAGATGGAAATTTAAAATACTTTCGCCGGTGTGAAAGTAACCACTTGAAAGTGCTGAATTAAATCAGTCAGAAAACGTCGGTGTTCTCACTAATACAATACAAGCTGCTGAATTCTAAACATTTAATTATATTTGATGGATTTTGTGGATTAGGGATAACAAATAATAAAAATGCAAAGTTCAGTTTCTCAAAAAAACACTTTGGGAGGGGGCTGATACAGAAATGCTTAGTCATGTTATTGCCAATACAATGTAAGGGAATGCTGCCAATTTAACAGTCATCCAGCAGACAGCTGTCAATGTTCTCCAGAGAGTTCATACCTAGAAAAGATCTACTTACGCATATTAATGGAAAATTTAGTAGAAGGAAAAAGTGTGTACACGCCCACACGAACGAAACTGCAAATATGACAGGCAATAATTATGGTGTCACTGCATTTTACTGCCCAACATTATCGTGAGTGTGTATTTAATCAAAACGTAGGAGAAAAAAAGAAGAAGGGAAAAAAACACAAAAGCTCAAAACTAATGAGCTAGAAGTGAACACGTCTCTGAACTAGGTTATTTTCTTCTGCAGGAGGTTTGACAGGAACACCACAGCATGAGGCAAAGTCATGATTCAGTCAAATTAAGTTATATTTAGACCCTCTGCTCCCTATCAGAAATGACAACATTTTCCTCCAGAGATAAATATCTGTATAAACAGCCTGACCAGACTGAAACAAATAGTGAACAAAACCAGAGATAAATAAGCATAATTTATTGTTGTGGTGCTGGGAGGAGCAGGGTTCTGCTCTCATGCAGAGAAAGCCTTCCATGGGAAAGCACCGAGCATCTCGGCAGAGAGGAGAGGAAAATATTCAGTTTGGTAATCAGTTTAACAAATACAGAAATATCTGCAGTTTCACAGGCTTGTGTTTAACCTAATGGACTGCAGATGGAATAAGTCGGGGAAAAATGATGATCTCCAACTGAAAGTTCTCCTGGCTCAGCTTATGTATTGATCTGTGTCTCTTCACTGGGTGAAAAAACAACAAGAAGCTTAAGTGTCTCCCAACCACCCCTTTTTTTCACATGACCATCACAAATTTCAATTCATCTTATTAGGTTTTATGCAATAAGCCATTTTGTCCCATTGTGCTTGCTCACTATGAAGGATTGCATGTTGTAAAACAGTCAAGGACTGTAAATCAGCTAATCTGGGATTAGAAGTCCCTCAGTCTCTCTGTCCATCTGCATGCTTCACTGTGGAGATGCTGTGCTCCACAATTTGCATGTAATGCCAGAAAGTTCAAGTTTGTACTTGTCTGACCAGAAAACCTTTTTTTTATTTTTCAAACATTTGCTGCAAACTGCAACTAGGACTTCCTACAACTTCTAAACTTCTCCAAAGAACCTGCACAAAGCTGTTAAAACGCTGAGCAGTCAAAGTGCTTTTGTTACATAAAACTGATTTCATTCATCAATTTGTGTTCATATTCACCTAAACTCAAGTGAAACAATGTTGTTTTTGTTGTGTTAGCTTAACATCCTAATCATAACTGACTGATTGGATTAAACAAATGAGCATTTTATTGAATAGAAAATTCCATGTTTGGAAAGTGAAGAATGCCATTTGCAGCCTGATGGCAATGATGGTTGAACGGAAACAATCGTGTTTCTTTTCCCATTAGTTTTATTCTATTGTTTTAATGCAGATTTTGAACCAAACTAGATAGAAAAACTGGTATAGGTCTGGTTTTATTCAAATTTATTTTTAAAGAACATAATTTGACAAAATCTTTGACTAAAATTATTAATAGCCAACACATGGACCCCAAAGGGCCAAAGATTGGAAGACCACTGTTCCCTGATAAAAGGTCGCAGTTCCTTTCCACTTTCACCACATGCTTGCTCATTGTGAAGGATTAATGTCTTGATTTGAATTGAATGTGGAAAAAAATAGATTCTGTATTTGGATATGAATTGGGCCCAGTAGTTTTAGAAATCACTTGAGATTCACTTAAAAATCGGGTTTAAAACAAAAAAGTTCAGTAAATTCAAACAAAAACAATTCTACCAAAAATGAATTTATTGATATATTTATGTCCTCATACAGATGCAGTGTCAGCTCTCCCTTACAGCATGAGCTTTTATTGCACTGTTCCTTAATAAATTTTCTCTGCATATGTTTCAATATATGTTTTTTCATTAAGTGTTTTTTTCATTAATCCGTGTATTTCATGAGAAATAAAACTGCAATGAAAGGTGGACTTGATTATTTAAAGAAAACAGATTAAATATTTAATTAATGTTCCACAACCAATATAAACATTTTCTCTGCTTCATGTCTTGCAAATAATATTTTTTCCACTATAAGAATGAATTGCTTTTAAATTAGATTTTGAAGCTGTTATGTATAACCGTAGTTAAACATAATTGTTCTCACAATAATAAAAGGAGTTCATTTTGTCTGCAAACAAAAATGATCTGAGGAAGAGAAAAGATGCCTGTTATTTGTCATTAATAGATCAGTGAAACTCAGACATAATAATTTACTTCCTGTTTGTTTTCTGGGGTTGCAGGTTCCCCTCGTTCGAACAAATTAAAATTTTCCTTTCTGGACAAATTAAAAAAAAAAAAAAAAAAAAAAAAAAAAAAAAGCACAATTAAGATGTCCAAGTCCAACTTGCTCATAACCGTAAGAAAATATCCTCTGTTTTTATTTCAACTCTTTGCATCCAACACTGGTTTGAGCGCTGCCCTCTCAGTCCCATTCGTCCTCGTCCCTGTAGGGGTTGTCCTCTCTGGGCGGCTCCTGGAAGCGGATGTTTGCCAGCATGTCCCTCATGGCCACCATTAGACGGTTCACCTCCTGGTTCAGCTCCTGGCCGGCTCGTGCTACTTCCATGTCATCCTCCTGTCTCAGTCCGCCCTGAAAATGAGAGGAAAAAAAATGAAGATCTTCATATTTTAACTAGGAACCAGCTCGATTATTCTCTATTTGTGGTTTTTGTAACAAAAAAGATCTTAATTGTGTCCTATCTAACAACATGTAAAGAACATCCAGACTACATATATATTACCCTCTACATTATTACTTTTATCCATATTATATCTCTTCCTCTCTTTAAGTAGATAATAATATCAGGAAGGATGCAGATGGAAACACGCAGAGGGCACGTCTGTTTACTCATGTTCAGCTGACTCGCAGGATGCTCATCTCTACAGTGTTTAGCAAAACTATTCATACACCATTAGCATTTTTAGCAGAACACGAACACTGCTCCTCGACCTGAATACACCGCTCCTGTGGTAAAACATGGTGGTGGCAGCATCATGCGGTGGCATAAGATATTTTTCTTCAAAAAGGCAAAAGTAAGACTGCAAAGCTGTTAAATAAGGCTGTTTAAATAACCAAGTATAACTAAAATACTTTGACTTTTGTAATTGTAACATGTCAAAGTTTAGTTCAATCTGGACAGACTCAGACGAGAACAAGAAACAATTAAAAGATTTAATGACAGCAATGAATAAAAGTTCTTTGGCGCTCGGGCCCCGGCAGCTGATTTGAGCTGAGATTTGATGTGAACTCGATGAACATCCCGATAACTGATTAGGGATGCTCTCCCCCGGGGCCCGACACTGGTGGTGGTGGTCAGGAAGGGTTCCATCCTGGAGAACCGAAGGATGAGGGTGGAGATGGGGAGGTGGTGGGTTGAACGCAGCTGGGAAGCGTCTGACGGTTTGGGTGTGGATCCTCTTATGAAGAGCCTGATTGCTGATTGAACGTGCAGGGTGAGGTCCAGGCTGAAGACGGGGATGAGCATGACGTCAATGGGTGAACGGAGGGGGCGGAGTCTTCCAGCTTGAACCTCTGCTAAAGCTCCATTGGACACTTTCGCAAAGCATTATGTGTATTAATGTTTCTGTTTGTTTTATGTTACTAAAAGGCATTGGATTACAAGAACATTGATGAGATAAGGAAAGTGAGTAATACTTATGAACCCCTGAATACACATGCGTCTCTGCTTAACCTCGTTTAGGGTCGTTCTGCTGCTCGCCAATCACAAGCAGCATCCTGTAGCAGCACTCTGCAGCCTTTAGGTTCCAACCAGGGCACATACTATAAGAACATTACTGTCTAGGGGATCCATCCGTTCACTGGTAAATGCTAAATGGCCTGTACTTGTGTAGCATTAGTCATTCAGCCATTCAGTCGCACGCTGGGGCAGGCTGACAGCACTGAGGACTCCTGCTGCTGCAGCTGACTTTACTCTGCATCAAATCACTTCGTTCCACAATTTTATATTAGCCCTTACAGTCTTCAGTGGTTATGAGTTTGTGAGATGGACCACAGGCACAATGTGGCCCTTTTTTCCGTGCTTTCAGTTGATCCCAAGGATGGATAAACACATGCAGATCAATGAACAACATGATCAGAAAGGGGCTTTTCATTTGGAGATGACCTCATCCCTGTTCTAATTTTGACAGAAGAACAAAAGGAGAACAGCCTCATAGCAAACAAAAAGGCTCCTCCTGTTCTTTTTCCAGGTTCAGATCAGTTTCTGCCTCTAGAGATCAAGATTCCAAGTATTTTGTGTTTCTGTCAATGACTGATGGCAGGAGCCTTTCTGGCCTGAGAACACTTTGGGATCCTCCAGGAATAAGCTGGAGACAGTCGTTGGCCAGAGAAATGTACAGATTATCCTTTTGGACCCGTCACATCTGCGACCCGACTTCATGCGAGCCAAAGAGCGGTTGATGTACGGAAAGATGGCAGGTCGGTGCATGACCTTCATGTTTCAGATCTGCCTGAAGTCAACAGAAAGTCGACGCTACCACACAAAAACTAAAGCTCACTTTGAACAGGTCAAGCTGTTTATGCAATGCTGTTGACCCAGAACAACTTTTCACTTCTTTGAAAACCTGATTCAATCAAAAAAAAATTCTATTCAGCAGATGTAATAAAATTCACATTTAAATTAAGTTTTATACAAAATCCAACACTACGCATTTTGTTTTGTTTTTTGCTCTTTTTTTTTAAAAGAGCGTTCTCTTCCTGTTAAGAAACAAAGTGACTTTCAGTTCTCAAAGATGGGATGATAAAAGCCTTAAACACTAAAAAACACAACAGATAAGAGCTTTGAACAAAATAAAATGATCAACTTTAATTCAGTAAAACCAGTTTCTGAATGTCCTGTACCACAATCACAACAGCTTTCAGAAATTTTGTTAAAAGGCAATCAAATCAAAATTCAATGAAATGAACAACTGCAATTAAACATTATCGCACACAATTCAAAGTATGAACCAAACAACTTGTCTAAGAAGGTTTGACTTATTTAATCAAAAAATTATTTAGCACAAAGCAAGTATGCGTTACCAAAATCCCACAACATTTTTCCTGGCACTTGTCTAAAAGCCTTAGAGCATAGTAAAAGGTTAAAATAAAACTGGAAGATGCTCAACTAATGGAAGACACATGCAGTCACTTATTTATTTTCCATACATCAAGGATTATTAAAAAAAGAAAAGAGGTTGAATAATAACTAAGTGAAAATGAACTCACTGACATTTCCATACAGTGGTCTTTCATCATCCCAATGAATAAAATTCATTAATAGCAAGCATGCTGCAAAAGCAAACAACTTTGTGAATGTTTTCATTGTTTAACTCTTCACCAACACACTGGCAAATAGAAGACAAAATTAACTGCAAAAAGGTCATATGCCTTAATAGACGCTCTATAGTCGTTGTCCCTTTAGGCTAACCATGAGCTTTGGGAGGAAATGTTTCATCAGTCAAGGGCATGTGTTAAAATATTTCCTCCTAGCTGTTAGCAGCACAAATGTTTCCACAAGGCCTGCAGGGTGCTGCGGCCTAACAGCTGTATCTATGTCGATTTTGTAACCGCTAACCGGAAAACTAGAGATGATGCGCCACACCAATGTTTTTGAGGTTTTGGGGCTCTGGCAACATCATAAAAAATTAGTGAAACTATGAGAAAAAGAGCAAAAAGTATCAGACTCAGAAAATACTTGGAGGATTCAGGCGTAAGATTCATGAGTAAGATCGGTCAAGGGGTTTGCATTTAATTCAGCATTTATAAAAGACCAAATAGTGGAACATATTTCTAATTTCAATCACCTGCGAGTTAATGTGGAAAGACAAGTTCAAGCTCGATGCAAGCAGATTAAATTGATGAAGAGGTCATGACGACGATTGTCTTCAGAGAAATTACATGGGATTCAACAGCAGTAAACACATGCTGACCTAAAAACATCACTCCATATATCATACTTAAATGGTAATCCCTTAAACATTGGAACAAATTGAATCAGGTGATAAACAAGATCATTGGTTCGAATCAGCTCTCTGTGAAGAAATTATGATTCATCCATGCATAAGGTCATATGCCTTAATAGAAGTAGAATCATTGCTGCTTACATCTATAATGATTCTTCCTATTCACCTCAATCAGCAGTTTGGGCTCAACCAACACAGAAAAACTGCTACAGGAATCCTATATTTATTTATTTAATTAAAATAATGTTGCTATCTTTGCTGCACACACAGATGTATTTTTTTTGTTATTTTTATTTTTTCCATTAGTAGATTTGTTTGTTTACGGATGTGCTGTCTGAGTCCTGCTAAACAACCCAAGTTGGCTTTGTCTCAAAGTCATGAACCGACTGGTGGAAATTAATCTTTGGGATTTTCTGGTGGGAGCAAAATTTATGGTCCAATTTATGATTCTGACGTAGCATCAGCGCTACCAACTGTGTCACTTATTATGTAGTAAATGAAATGGCTTTGATGAGATGAAACGCTCATGAGCATTTAAAAAAAATCTGCATTGGAGCAAAAGCTTTTTCAAATCACTGTTTGTAAATTTATTGATTTTCATTTAATTGCTAGGATCTTTGTAATTTTCTGAGAGGACATTTCTATTTCATGTAAATTCAATGAACAACAAAGGGTTTATTTTAGATCCATTGTTGACAAGCTGTGATAGATTTACCACTAGTGGTGCATGGGCTGTCAAAGCATGAAAGTTTTTCTTTGGATTCTGTTTCGTTCTTTGCTTGTTTGCAGTACAAGCCTGGATAAAACAGCATGTTGTGAACAAACGCATCTAAAAGAAATGTAAGCAGCAGGTGGCCAGTATTTGAAAGAAATGTCTTTGTTGGTTGTAACAATAAAATAGTGCACATTTAACATAATGAAATCTAGGAAACTGGATTAAATTGTCTCCATGTCTCAGAGTGTAAAAGTGCCTAAAGACACGGTCGTCACTTGAGCAATAATTTTTCTACTTGAATGATTTTTACGTCAAAATTAATAAGCTTAAACTCAAAAGCTCCCCTGAAATTGGTCAGTACTCAACATGCCAGAAAAAGCAGAAGAAAGAAAAACTCTGAAAAATCTCCAGAAACCTAAAGAGCGCACTGCAAAAAAAATAGCAAAGTAAGACTCGCTGGTAATAATGTGGAATGAGAAACTTTACAGAATAGTGAATGCATTAAGAATTATTCACCGATGCGATGCATAAATCTCATAAAATCAGACAAGCATCCATAACAAAATAGCACATGTCCAGGTCAGTCATTTACAGGCACTATGTTTCATCACATAAAACCAAGATCTAAAACCAGGACAGAACTTTGCAGCATTTAGATTTATGATTTATTTTTTTCCCCAAACACTACGTCAACTTTCTCTTCTTTTTGCTGTAAGAGAAGCTTGGCTTCTTATTTGGACAGAGGTTAAGCACATCCTTCTTTCCAAATGTGGCAGGAAGTTCTGCAAAAACCCTTAAGGCTACAGGAAGAAGAATATTAAAGACTGCTTTACTTTCCGCCTGTCGAAGAAGCAAGTTTATATCGACTGTAATGACCAAACTCTGGACAGAGTAACAAAATTTGTTAAGAGACAAATAACTTGTGTCTGTGGGGCTTACAGCTGCTGATCACATGTCGTCTCCACATGCATAGCATGGGTTCTTAATTAGTGCTTTCAGCTCATATTCAATGCCAACGTCTTTGGACGCATTAGCAGCTTCCTCTTTAGAGCGTAGAGAGAGACATTCACAAACTACTCCTGAAAGACACCCAGTCGACATCAGGGTAATAATGTGGGTCTTCTTTGTGATTTTGTTCCGCCATTTATGTCACGTAATTTAAACGATTTAATCTTTCCAAGAATCCAGGAGCAGAACTTGTGTAACTCACCTGAAGGTTGAAGTTTGGGAGCAAAGAGCGGAAAAACAGCGACAGCGTGCTCTCATTGGATGCACCAACATGCTGCCTGAATGTGAAGACACAAAAAAACACTAAATCGGGACAATGCTTTAAATTTATAATGAACTAAAGTTAGAAGAATGTTTGTTCTATGAAGATCATGCACATGAATGCATCACATCACCTTTCTGGTCTGGTGTATGAAATCACTGAGTCCAGTGGAGGCAGAGGGTCAAAACCCATCACAGGCTGAGTGGTCACCTCCTACAGGAGTTAGAAATATACCATACATTTTTTTTTAACTATCACCTTTGAAAAAATAATTGGCTTTTTAAACTTTCTGCAGCATTGCTGATGGCTACGCTCATCTACAGCCTGGAAAGAACAGAGAGTTCATCACACCCAAGAAAATGTCTGGACTTTAAATAGAAGAAACAAGAGTCTATTCTCAAGGTTTGGATCATGAGTTGGTAAACTTTGTTGTGGAGTGGAGCCGGGCTTTTTTGCGTGTCGGTTTGAAGAAGGAAAAAAATAAATAAATAAAAAACACAGAGCAGATATGTTGAAATTTGTAATCTGTGTGCTAGAGCTGCGGAAATGTTGCTTCCATCAGCCTGTTGGTGTTTATGGCAATAATATTAGGAAAATAGGAAACTATAAAGCAGGGATGAGCTGATCATGACTTGAGACCAATCAAAACTGGCCATTACATTTTATAGTTAGAATAAAGTTATTAAAATCAGTGCCTCATCTATGACTGACAGATCAGCAATGCTAGAGAAGAGTGAACTGTGATGCTGCACTTCACCAGGTGTAGTTATGCCATACTCTTTCCATTTTCATATGGAAGCTTAAGAAGTGCTTTGAAAGCTGCTTTAAACTTCTGTACAACTTTCACAGCTGTGCGTCTTAAATCTTCATTCTGCTGTTTATTCACCAATGTTCTCCAAGCATGAAGTAGCACATAATGTGAAAATTATGGCAGATTCCACCACAATGTTATACTGCAGCTTTAATTCGGTGCAGCTGACATGAAAACCACAAGCTGCAGGGTGGTGATGACAGCGTTCAGGAGTCAGGCCTGGTCAGCTTCTCTGACACAATCAGACTAACATGCCTCAATCAACATGCCTGCTAAAAGTAGAGCAAGTTTTGCCATATTGGAATCATCTGTGCAGGAGATTTTCAAGATATCTGCAGAGAGAACCAATGAATGAGCTCAGATATGGATTTGTTTATCTGTTTAATAAACCCACCAAAACTACAAACTCCTAACATTTTCAGTTTCATGCATCAATTCACACTACGTGCTGTAATGCAACTTTTATGATATTAATAAGTAGGAAAAAGTGTTAAATGTATGGAAATATGAAGGATATTTCCTTCCTTCATTTGTTGTATCAAAACTACTGCGATTATCAAATATCCTTAAGAATATTATGTTTTAGTGTCCTTTGATATCAAATTTAATCTAATTTAAAGAAAATCTGATATTGACATCAGCACATAAAGCCTGATCATTCAATTTTCTGAAAGGCAGCTGGTGACTTCTTACAAGAGGCAGAGTGGAGGTGGCTTCTTTAATCTCCGACAGGAGAACATGGCGATGGATGTTTCTTGGTGCACTCTGGTATCTCTGCTTTCTCCTGTAACAGAGCGAGAAATGACAACACTTATCAAAATTAATGAATTATTAATATAGAGTCCAAGTTCATCAGTAAATAAATACATTGTACCCACTTAGCTCTTTAAGCAACATACGGTGGCATTTTTACTTAACATGGCTCGTCTTCGTTTGACGCATGACAAAGCCGGCAGAAATACGAGTGAGGGCGAGCAAGCAGGAAGTGTACAGCTTACTTGTTCTGGCAGTCCTCTACGAGAGCATCTTTGGCATCGACCCGGCGCAGCACCTCCTTCACGGACTCCTCCAGCCAGAGCATTACCGCCGCCTCCTTCCACAGGCTGTACGTTCTCCCCACATACAGAGCCGTGAGCTCAGCCAAAGCTGGTGGCTGCCTGCAGACACATGACGTTTGGTGGATTTCAAACAATGATCTTTATCTGCAGCATATGTTACATAAAGTTTTTTTTTCTTGGTTATACGGTGTGGACAGATCAATTTTAGCATGCAGCATTTATGCAATAGCGTTTGTGGGTTATGCGCTACATTAGGAAGAAAAAGGAGACCTACCCTATCTGACTCTTTGGGCCAAAGAAGCTGTGGGAAGAGACTGTGCTGTCAGGCTGAACAGTGCATAGATCCAGCAAAGGCATCAAAACTGCAAAACAACATAATTACAGCCAGAAATAAATGATGAAAACCTCTCTATAAGTTGTGTTCCTAAACACAGGGTGTGTGAAGGATTTCATCTAACCTCCAGGAAACATTATGAGAGCGTTCTGCAGCATCTGGTCAGCTTGTCGCCTCTGTTTGTCGCTTTCTTCAGGATCCACATCTTCTTGCTGACTCAGGTGGAAATGACAGAGCGCGCAGGAGAATGCAAAGTTTGGCAGCTGAGACAGATTTCTATGCTCCTGGAAAGAAATAAAGAGTTATAAATTTTTTTTTTTAAATCAGTATGAGATTTCTAAGGAGTTTAGTGTTGCACACAAAGGCCCCAATTTTACCTCCCAGTCCTGATACAGCTGAAGGAGAGACTTGTACTCTCTGGAGCGAAGCATGAGGAAATCGATGAGCAGCAGCATGCAAAGCGGGTCGGAGTCTGGGTCTAAACTGTGAGACACAAAACCACGAGTAAAACAGTCATTTAAAGGACTTAAAAACACGTTCACATAATATGATGAGAAGTCTAATATCCTTTTTTAACGATTTACAGAACGCTGTCAAAAATGTTTCATTTAATGGTTTATTTATGCGTAATAAAGCATCAGAACCTATATAAATATTTTATCTAAGGAACATTTTCATCAATTTTAAATCAGAGGTCTGGATCAAGCATAACAAACATTGTTAATATATCTGACTAAAGCACCTTCTTCCTTGATCCAGCCTGTTAATGTAGACGGACAGCAGCGATCCACTGTGATCTTCAAAGTCTTACAACTTTGGAACCAGTTTTCTATCCTTACCCTGATTTAAACTTCTACACAAGTTCATCTCTGATCTGTCTGCTGTGTTACCTTGTTTTCATGAGGCTGTTTGTTCGCTAATGTTGTCTGGCTAATTCTGTGTTCTAATCGAGAGGCTTCTCATTGCTTTCAGGGTGAACTGAATACAAATGTCTGACTCACTTTTCAGATTTGAAAAAGTGTTGAAAACATCCTTAACTTTTCGCTTCATAATTATGCAACATGTTGTGTTGGTCTTTCAATGAAATTCCCAAAAAGGCGGAAAAAAAAAGAAAAAAGAAAATCACTGAAGTTTGTGAAAAACATTAAAAAGATTAAGAGGAATGAACATTGTTGGCAAGAACAGTAATGTTGGCATGCAGAGCAGCAGCTGATGGGACTTTACATAAAGTACTCTTCTAAATATTGCATCCAGTGCAACTGTTACATCAAATACTGAAATTCTGCAGCAATTTTGATCCAGTGTGTAGATCTACTTTGGAAAATCACTTTTAGGAGAACTACTACATTTTCAGGAAGTGCAGCAAAACCCAGAATATCAATATTGCACACAATACACAAACATTTGTGCAAATGTCTACGAACGTCACGATAACAAATTTTGCTGGACGATTAATTGTCTAAAAAATTATTGCGATAAACGATAATATTGTTTCAAGACCTTTTGACACTGATTTAATGGAAATGACTAATAATGTCTGCGATTTCCTGCCATAGATAGATACACTTTATTTTCAAAAGAACACATAACACTGGAACTGATAA
This sequence comes from Poecilia formosa, assembly GCF_000485575.1. Classification (NCBI taxonomy): domain Eukaryota; kingdom Metazoa; phylum Chordata; class Actinopteri; order Cyprinodontiformes; family Poeciliidae; genus Poecilia; species Poecilia formosa. The sequence continues at coordinate 2,941,891 of NW_006799972.1, forward strand.
ACTAAATAAACAAAACAACCAAAAACAAAAATAAAATGGATTCTCAGTCTCCATTAACAAAAAACCTACTTGAATAAAAACTAAACAACATAAAGCCAAAGTGGAAATAAATACTGCATTCAACCAAAAGAGTGCTAAGTATGAAGTCTGTATACTATATTGCCCTTCAGTAATCACTATATTTAAATAGAGAAGATGGTCACATCCAACTACCTAATGCAATAGTTCATACTACACGATTTTTTGCCCCTATTTTCCTCTTACGACAATCTTAGATTGTTGGCCGATCTACGATTGTCGCTGGTGATTTCGTAACCGATCATCCTGTAGTGTGATTTAGATCGTCCTGGCTCCGGTCTAAATCAGGGTTTTTCCCCAACTGGGAGCTTAATGCAGCCTGTTGAATGTGACAGGTAGCCAATCAGAAAGCACGGATTCTCCTCCTGCTTTCTGAGGGGAAATAACGAGGGGAATCCCAAACAGCTGACACGGTGCAATGATATGTGGAAACAACATTAATATTTATTCAACATTTCGTGCAAAGAATATAAAATAACAAGGGGAGGAGATGAAGCCAAATTGCTACCGCAGTTGATAAACCCGGTAACTTTTCAGCTGCTCTTTGTTAACGTGACATAAATAGGTTATAATGATTTTCATTCAGTCAGGACTTTACGCTGACTCTAGCCACATGCATCACAGGTAGATTCTAGTAAAGCATTGATTAATGCCTGGCTTTAAAATTAGTTAACTGGACTTGTAGCCATTATTTTGTGCCCATGTGGCTGGACACCACACGGCATAATCAAACCTGATTGAACCGTTATACCTAGGATTTCTGTCGGCTAATGTGTCTCTCAGGTTTTGAAAATGGGCCGACAGTCGGCCGACAACTCGTGTAGTGTGCGCTGGACATTACACTAAGGAAATGAGGAAGGGAGGGTCAGTGTAGAGCACCGGAGCTGAGCCTTTTTTCATTCAGTGTCATCAAGAGAAAGAAAAAAGGCAGGAAGAGACGATAAAGCCGATAATTAAAACGAGGTCGATAGGTTTAATTTAATGTGCGATTAATTGATTTATCGTTTAACGCGACAGGCCTACAAATGTCCATCTAAATTTCAGGCAATGTGCAGCAGATAAGTTAATGCATGCATATTTATGGCTTGCTTATGCTGCATGCATCATAATAGTCACAGTTTGAATTTTCTTTTTAAGAAACAAAATGCTAGTCAGAAATGAATTCAAATAAACCCGTAATAATTCAAAGAGAAATTCTGTTAGCTTTGACTTTCAAAAGACTGTGGAAATCACACATTTTCTTCTTTTACCAAAGGATCAGTTTGCAGTACTCCAAAGCGGTCCGTGGGCATCCTCTCTTCTCCAGGAACATCATGTGCTTATAAAGAGCCAGATAAAATGCTCTGCAAACAAGGATTATTAAATTACTAGATTACTGAGCCATAAAACATAATTTACGTTCAAAATGTTAATCTGGGGTCAAACTGACGCTTCCCAACACCAAACGTAGGAGATTTAAAAAAAAAGGACACAACCAACCTGTTTTCTGGTCGCAAATAATCCAGCTGGCTGGTTCCTGATGTTAGGCTGAATAAAGGGTGAAAAGCGCACTCAAAGCTGTACAAAGCCCGTTCTGCACAAAGAATAAAAAGAGAAGACATTTTTCTAAAGGAGTTCATAACAAGATATGCTGTTGCTGCCCAATGAAGAAAAGCAGGGAACAACAATAAAACAAAACATGCTCTGGCAGTCATAATCTTATTTACAATCTTACCAGCGTGTCTTTACAACCTAAAATATTGAAACTGAAAACCTCTGTCTTATGGTAAAGTTGGGCTGAATCAATTATCCAAGGAGGAAGACAAATGTCCTTTGTGACTCTTCCACATTGAGTGAAAAAATGTTAAAGTACAGAGACTGTGATAATAAACATAGCATTGTGCTTTAGATGAAGCCTGAACCCTGACTGCCTAACAGAGGCTGGTTTGTTGAGTCACATTTTGCAAAAGCCCACAGCTCTGAAATTATTCAATTTGATAAACTCATAAACAAAAATAGGAGACATCAGTTTATTTGTCATCATTTTTGTCCAAAGTCGCTGACAAACACAACTCTAAATGTGAAGCAAAAAGTGCACTGATCTCTGCAGGATTTAAAAAAGTAGCTTTTTAATTTAGTTTCGCCTTTACTTTAAGGATCCTCACAAGACCAGGAATAGTGAAATGTAATGATCTGGACACAATATTCCGCTTGTCCTTTTAGGATACGATAATGAAAACCAGACTTATAATTGACAGCAGAGTATTTTCTCAAGAGAGGCTGCATCGTTTCATGTTTGTGCCAAAATCAGTTGTCTATAAAAAGGACAAACTTGGAACAGATCGACTTTGTTTTCTAAAATAGATAAGCCTGCAAGGCTTTATGGACGAACCGACAAATGAGTTAGAAATGCAATAAGAAAAACCCCCATGTTCAAATCAACTAAGGAATGTTTTACAGGGTCGTACTTGGGTAATACTTGATACTAACCAAAGTAAATGACTGTAAATCTTCACATCAGGCTTTCAGTATGCATGTAAAACACAAATCCTTTGTTCCTAAAAGGAAACTGACATTGGGTGCAAAGAGGTCCTCTAAAAATTTCAGCTCATAAAACTTATTGCATTCCAGTTTTCTCCTCACCGATGAGGTCGCGGGCCATCTCTTGATCCTCCTGTATCCTGCAGACGTCAGAAAGCTGCAGCAGGGAATCAATGTGATACGGATTTAGCTGAAGCAGAGCCTGCAGAAAATAAAGCGGAAAACAGAAATATACCGCTGGATTTTAGTAAATAGAGATAAATTAAAAATACAGAGTTTCTGCAGTCAGTCCTTCTCCGTTGTTAAACAGTTGCCATCAGAAGGAGGAAACTTATAAACATTTAAACGGGATACCTAGGGATCCGATAACCTCCATTTATAAAGGTGAAAACATCTCAATGTTTTCTATATAAATGGTTACTAAAGAGCCATTAAATTAAAAATGAAATACATACTATATAAACTTCAGATATAAAAACAGTACAATTTAAAACAAACAAAAATAAATAACTACAAGAAAGTAGAAAATTAAAACGACAAAACTAAAATAAACATAAAATAAACCAATATCTCGAAAAAAAATATTATTTTGCTTTTAATGTTTTGCTCTATTTATTATAACTGTTTGTTTGTTTGTTTGGACTCAATAGGTTCACTTTGAAATTAATTTCCTGACAATAAGTCATGGTAAAATACAGGAGGGACATAGACATTGATTTCTTTACAGCAAAGTAAAGACAGATATTTATGATGATATTTGCTGCCTGGAGATGATCACAAACAGAGCAGCAATGAAAAGCTAAAGGACTTCTTTGTATCTTTGTGTAACTTTTACAAATGTTTTCTTAAAAATCTCTGATGAATTTTTATCAGTGTTTTTGAATGTGCCATGTCATTTAAAGTTCCAAAATGGTAAAATATTAACATCAAAGTTACTTGGCAAAACAAACTGCAGGAGTTTAAGCTGGAACAAAATATTTAGCAACAACTCCACTGGATTCGCAAAGCTTCACCTTGTAGATTAAAGATAAAACAGATTTAAGCTCCATGAGAGGACCACTCACCACGATATTGTTGGGATCCATGGACTCAACAGCATCTAAGAACTTGAACTGCATTTGTTGGTAGTCCCGGTTGTGCTCAAAGGTGAAATAATGACCGCCATTCTTGGACTCCAGCAAGGTCATCGAGATTCCTGAGCAGGCAGAAATTAGGGTTACAAACTAAAAAGAATTTAAATACAAAGCATGTGAGCTAATTTATGTTAAACTTGTATTATTATAACAATAAAAAAGGTGAAAACTATCAAATAAACTTTATTTATTTAGTAAAGCAAGCTTTTATGTAACGCTCTTTACTCTAAGGAATAAGATTTATACAAGCAAAAAAAAAAATTATGAAACTACAATTCAATACAAAAATTAAAATCTACAATAAGCCAAACTGTCAACTTTAATAAGATAATAATGCAAATTTGTGGTACCCTGCAGTTAAACATGACAAGTAATGTGGCTATTCCAGTGATTGTAGGTTTTAATCACCGCTAAATTACTGCAAAACAGAAAGTAGCATGCAAGACATTGTGGGTCAGTACACATAACACAATAACCTATTAGGAGTTGCTCAGATGACCTGTTTTAAGCATAAACAAGAATAGGAACTGTGTGAGCCAGTTACTAAACACCTAAAACACAAGGCTCTGTGTGCAGATGAGGCCTGGCTTCGAACTTTTCATAATAACCTAAATTGACATTTGTGGGGGGAAAATGCCATCAGGCTATGGCGTGAATATCCATCAGACAGATAAGGTAAATGAATCAATAAGGTTTTTCAGTGTGTGAACAATAAGCCAGTCTTTGTGATGACGTCATGGTCCCAAAAAATGCTCTTAGCCAGTTTTATGTTGCCTGACTGCAAATCTGGGAAACTGAGAAAAGTTTTGCTAAGGTACTTTCAAGCTCTTGTAAACGTTGCTATTCAAGCTCTAGTAATAAGAGATTGAATAGCAACGTTTATAACAGTCTCGTAAATGTTGCTATTCAGGTTTCCTAAAGAACAACAGCTGGATGTCGTAAATAATAATTAAATGAAGGAGAGTTGAACAGATATACAGGACAACTGAGCTCTGAAATCATGTGGCTCGTTATCATCTTGTGTCTCTGCAAAAATATTTCTAAATCTAACACTTTACAACCTCACACTTTAGTATATTTAACAGGGATGTTGTGTCATAGACTGACACCAAGTAGAGTGTTTAATGTTAAAATAATCTAGAAGGTTGTGTTGGTCTATCACATAAAAATTAAATATTTTATTAATATTTAGGATTAAAGACCCACCGGGTCGGCTAAAGCGAGGCCAGCTCTCCTTTGGGCTGGTCATCCAAGTGCTGCGGTGAAAGTGCCTGTTTCTTTGCCGAGGTCTGTTTAGAAAAAAAAAAAAAAAAAACCAAAAAACAACTTTATGAATCTTACACATCGAAATGACACAACACTTTTTATTTTTAAAACCTCTTACCTTTGATCACCCAGAACAGCCCGAGCTCCAAAGTATCTCTTCAGTTCAGTCTCTGAGTTGAGATTCCTGATGACAAACCAGAAACAGTCACTTTGACGACATTGATGAGCTGTGAAGATTCACTCCATGTGTTTTTTTTTTTTTTATATTTATAATTTTCAGTTTAAAACAAAATGTTACAAAAATAGCATAGACAACGATGAGCACATTGTGCGGCAGCTACCACTTTCTGGCAGCTAACGTTTCCCTAAAAATGAATCATGATCTAACAATCTACAACAATATTAGGAAAACATGTGATCTGCAGTAATACTGGTAAATGTTGCAATAGCAATATGACTCTAACAATGAATGTTGATGAATAAGTGCTACAGTCTTTCTGCTTTTGGTAACAGCAAATATTGATGCCAGATCAAGAAGATTCAAAATGTCCACCTCAACAGTGATTTATGGAAGAAGTTGCTCTGGTTGCCGTCTGCTCTTTCAGCATTGGGACACCTTTACTGAAACTTCTTAATGTCTGGTCCACCTTAGTACCACTTATCAGCCAAACCTGTTCATGCTGCATGAAACTACTGGTCACTACATATAATACTGGGACAGAGAGTCAGAATGCATGGTACTTAAAATAACTGGCCAACATTTAAGACAGTCCAGTCAGTTCTTTTTGATAATCTTCTTACAAATAGTAATACTGAGATAATGATAAATTTGCAATGTATTGTGCAGCCCTGGTCACAATGACCTAAAAATTAAAGTTGTGACATGTAAGGATTGATCACAACCAAATTTTTACCAACATCAATGAAATGAAAAGGAAAACATTATGCTTCATTAAATCTGAATACATGAAAATCAATTTATTTATTTTTCATTATAAATTAATTAAAGCAAGATTTTCATCCTCTTTAGCTGCAATCTAAAAGCACCCGACAAATCCGGCAGCAAGTTCATGCTTTCATGCTCTGGTTTGAATCTATAAAGCTGTATTTCTCTGCTTCTCCTATATTCAGATGATAAGAAATGTTTCAGCCTCGTCGATAATTTTACACCAGTGGAATCACTAATTTTCTTATGACCTTTATTTTAAGTCTGTGACTACTGGTCACTACATATAATACTGGGACAGACTAACTTTGCTGAATTATCTCCTGTTGTGTAACAATTGAAACATATAATCTTGCTAATATATCCAATGCATTACCATGACAGAGCACATTAAAATAAGAGTTGTGTTCACGATTTTTGTCAGTTTTCTATGCATCTTCAGCGTCAAACAGGTTGGTGTTCACACCTGTGTTCCACATGAAGCACAGATCTCCTGACTGAGCAGCCGCAGTCCTCACTTTGCAGACTCACACCGTTGGACAGCTCCACGTTCTCCAGCAGTAAATCAATATTTTCAGTTGCAGCTCCCTAAAAGTAACAAAAAAGTGCATGGTGAATGAGTTGTGGCGTCATATTAACTGTTATGTTGTTGCCAAGATTAGTAAAGATTCTGTAAACCGAGGCGGCACTGACTGCATAAACTCTACAACACAGAATAATTTGGTGTAAAACTTTCTGCCTTATAAACTGTTAATTATACTACAGATGTAAATTAGGCTGAGACTGAATTATGGCATTGTCCTGTCAGAATCGGATATATCCCATACATTTAATTGTCCATCCTCTGATGTTTTGGTTTTCTTCTTTTTTTTCTTCTTTTTAGCTCTGTCTCCTGACTGTAAAAGAAAAAGAAAACACACGAGTCATAAAAAATGTATCTTTAGATAAAACGTTTAAGTTAATTAACTTTACCTTTGTGGACTCTTCCTCATTCTTTTGATCTTGGTTCTCAACATCTTTGTTATTATTCTTTCTGGTTCCACTTCCTTTATTTTTCTCTGGATCTTCATCAGGTGAAACTCTATCTGACTCATTTTCTGCATCACCTATCTGATAAAAAAGTCAAAAAGGTGTATTGGTTGGAGTAAACCATAAAATGTCAACATATTGCATGATAAATCTGGTCTTGACCAGATTCTAAAAAAATTTTCAGTAACTTCAAATGTACAAAAGCACACAACAAATCCTGAATTGACAAATGTTAAAAGATAAAGCAGTCGGTCAGTGTCAGTACTCTGACAGTCAGCATATGTCTATATAATCTCTATAATATGTTTCTGAGTAAGAGGCAACATTACAAAACAGAAATTTGTCCTAGTTACATAATTTTTACACCGGTCAATAATGTAGGAATGAAACTAATTTAACCTCCACTCTGTTATTTTGGTTTCTCCTTAGACAAGCTTTAAAATGTGTTTAACTTAGAAGTACCTACTGAGTTGGCTAGTCGAACAAAACTCTAGCTTGTTAATATTTAACTGAGAGTAACTGTTAGCATGTTTTAGCTATGTAAGCTACCAGGAGCTGATGTAAACAACTGGAGACAAAAACTGCCGTTGCTGTACAAGAAACACGTCACTCCACTTTTATCGTCGCCTTACCAGTTCATAAATGTTACTGAAGTTTTTCTGAGCCTTATTTTTCTTTGTCTTTCGGCTGCTGCTTTTGCTATTGGAAGGAGGAGAAACATTAGCAGCATTAGCCGTGTCCAGCTGCTCCTCCCCAACCTCAGCTTCAGCCTGCTCCTCCGGGCTGTCTCCCAAACTTAGGTCCCCGAGGTCCAAGGCCTCCTGACCCCGCTGTTTCCCTTTGAGCCTTCTCAAGGCCCGTGTAGACATTGTAGACTATATGTGGGTTGACTAAATATAAACTGTATACTGTTAAAATGTTGTTTTCATAGCTGTCAATACCACACCAGTGAGATGAGGGTAAAATTCAGACTCTTTCTTCTTCTAAGTGTTTATGGACAGTTAGGACGAGGTCTCCCTCTATAGGTTAGATGGAATATTGCATCACTTTTTTTCTTCTTTTTCAAATAAAACCAATTGAAATGTGCTCAAGTTAGACAAATTGCTATTATTAAATAATGTATTTATTTAATAATAATAATAATAATAATAATAATAATAATAATAATAATAATAATAAGTGGAAACAACACTTCTCTTAGCATCACCAAGGAATGGACAGTCCTTCCTGGCCATCCAGTATTATAGTAATGGCCAAACATAGCTACTTTTCCTACTACATGGAGGCTTTATTATGCAAAATTAAGTTTCTAAACTGTTGCAAACTGTGGCAGTCAGAGTCTGGTTGTCATGAAATAGCAAAGGTTTTCCGTTATTTAGCACTACACCATGTGTCTTTTTTTTTTCCATATTTACTGTCATTTAGGAAGAACAGTGCGGTGTATGATTGGTAGCTGTCTTCAACATGCTGGTGTGAGAATGCTTCAGGGGATAAAAAGACTCTGCAGGAAGAACTTCGGTTGAGTAGTGAAGGATTTTATTTCAAACTGCAGCTTGTATCAGGACAACCATATTATGAGGATATTTGGCCCAGTTGTAGAGGCCTCTAGGCAGCACATACATGCAGTACCAATGTATAGGTCTTGCTTTCAACTGAGTTTTTTCTACACCTTACATATCAAGTCTTCTTTAGATATTGGTTTATTTTGTCTCCACGTTGTGCTGGGATCCATACCTGTGTTTGTGGATCCCATAATGTACCCAGACTCTTTGAGCTTGAGTCAACACTGTGGAGCAGAGTTTCAGTCTGAAAACGTTCAAGAACTCTGCAGAAATTTGACTGCAGAGTTCAATTTATCAGTTCAAACTTTGACTATAGCTAAAATCCTGTGGAAAATACTCTCCAACTTACTGCTATTTCAAACCTAGATGTTTAAAAATTCTTAAATTGGAAAAAAAATGGCAACCAAACATGCTTTTAGATGTAATGTGAACTAGAGTGTCACATTACATCTAATGTGACAGTCTAGTTCTGAAAAAAGGAACCATTTTTTCATGGTTCAGGTTTCCAAACAGCCTGCAACCCATTAAAGATAAACTGTGACCAGTAACAGGAAAAAAAGTACAAAAAAAAAGAAAACCTTGTTGCCTGCGCAATAAAATGACTCAAACATGCAAAACTTGTTTCACAAGCAAATCTATAAATACACTGCTTCCCTCTTGAAAAGAATAATGGATTGTATTTAGCATGATTGTAGACAAAAAGAAAAAAATACTTCGGAGAACAAAAGGAAAAGGGGATTTCTGTAAGACTGAAATCCATTTGTTGCAAAAAGAGGAACTTGCAAATGCTATTTCTTTAATTATTTTTAAAGGAAACAGAAAAAACAGAAGTCTGCAACCAAAGATTCAAAGGAAGCAAAAGATTTATTTACAAGACAATAAAACCATGACTAACAACAAAAAACAAATAATAAAAAGGCTAATATCAGCTGGAAACAGCTAATTTTATCTAAAGGTATAAATAGTACCATAAAACTGTAAACAACTGTAACCCAAGGTTTTTAAACATAAACACATAGAAATTACAGTTAAGGTGCACACCTCTTCCATAAGGCGTATGCATGCTAAAAAGAACTTAACTCAAACATAAAGCAGCATTAGGCTGTAACCTTTGCTTCATCGGACCGGTAAGCGCTAACATCTAACATACAGTACTCTAAAGTGACAGTAGTTGCCCTTGGTTGCAGTCTAGCAGCTGCAGAATTAAATTTGTCTACAGCATTTTTTTGTTTATCAAAAGTAAAAAAAAAAAATAATAAAAAAAAACAACTACATTTCCTCATTGATTTTTTTCTGAACTATAGTTCCAGTAATCCGTGACGTAAGGAAGGCTCTGCCAACTCATCTACAGTCACTGAATCCAGGGAGCTTAAACAATGACTGTGTCATTTTTTGACAAAGGAGGGTGAATTAAAAGGGCAAAGCTCTGGACCTGTTACTCATCTGCAGTAACAGAGATGGGGTTATCATAGGCAGCTGATTCAAGGTCCTTCGCTTGTTTCCTGCGCATCTCTGGAGGAGGCCTGGGAGGTGGGTTCTGAGGAGGATTCTTGATGCTCTCTGCGACTGGCTTTCGCACTTCTTTCCGTGGAAGAATGGGCTCCCAGTGCTCACCTCGAATAGCTGCCTGGAAAACAAGACGGAGTCAGTTAGAGTCTGATGAGCATCTATCTAGTCACCGAAACATACATTTTAAAAGCTGATTGCTTTCTAAACATTCTTGTTTGTAAAGCTATAAAAACTGCGTTTTTAAACTGCATCAACTATATACACTTATCTATAGCTTGACCACTTTGAGCTATTGAGGAGTTCAGCAACATCCTTGACCGGTCAAGTTTCAAAACTCTGAGGTCATGTCGCAACCGTGGAAGGACTGAGTAACAATCTCTTCCTTATTATAATTTCCTTGTTTCTGTACTTCCTTTCTTAGAATTCAAAGTTATCAATCTGCTCAAGTGGAGCCAAAATCTGGTTTAAAAAAAAAAAAAAAAAAGTCATCAACTTACTGCAAGATAAATGAGGCTGGCAATGCCAAGGCAGACGCATCCAAGGACAGTTGCTAGCATAAAACCTCCGGGAACACAGATCCTGAAGAGGGAAAACAAAAGACAGAAAACGAATGATAAGCCTTTTTATTTAGCAAGATCCAGTGAAGAGGAGGAATGCTGTTTTGCAACCTCAGCAGGCCAATCTCACCAATTCACATTCAAAGTCTCCCACGAACTCATCAAGTAGATTCCAAATGTGCATAAAACCCAAATAAACTCACGCTGCATGTAAAAATGCTCTGACGTAGTAGTTCCTCGTCAGCGGTCCGAAGGCTTTTACGCACACTGTGAAACAATACTGGCCCCTAACAGACAACAAATAAGCATCATTTTATGATCATCACATAACATGGGATAAAGAAAATAGAGAGAAAACTGGAGCACTGCTTACGTTCTTTCCACACTTGTTCCTTTGGCCCTCTTGCCTCTTGGATATTCAAGCAGACACACAAACACACCAGCGGCACTGGTTTTCTGTCAAGGCTGATACTTCATTAATTCCTCACAACCAGAAAAACAAAGTGTGCCAGTATAACCAAAACTGCCAACAAGACTGTCATTTAAAAAAAATACTTATGGCAGGACATTAACTACACATCTAATGCACAACATTTTGCAAATACTGTGGTTTGCACAGACAGACAGACAGATAGATAGATAG